>NW_007076569.1:258196-334262 GCF_000164805.1 Carlito syrichta | reverse complement strand
AGACCTCATCTCTACAATAAATCAAAAAATCAGCCGGGCGTGGTAGCACATGCCTGTAATTCCGGCTACTCGGAAGGCTGAGGAGGAAGGATTGCCAGAGCCCAGCAGGTCGAGGCTGCGGTGGCCGGGAGCGGCCACTGCAAATCCAGTCTGGGCAACTGAGTGAGACTCCAACTCAAAAAAATAAAAATAAAAATAAAAATAAATAAAATATAGAAAGATAAAGCCCAGAACTGTATCCAAAATGCTTTCAATGTGTTCATTTGCTTCTGCTTCTAGGTTAGGTATTCCTCTTATCCACTGACTGCTGAGTGTCTAAGATGTCCCCTCTCTTACTCCTGATTGTCAGACACTGTCTCCTTCACTCACCATCCCGTATTACTTGATCAGCAGCTGCTAGTCATATTGTCATGCTGCGTCATGTCAAGCAGTAATTCATGTCATCACTTAATACCTTCAAAATATTCAAATGGCCCCTTTGCTTTGAGGCTCATAAACCCATGTCCCTCAAGTCTATTCTGAGCCAACACCAGTGGAGTGTGTCCTCAGTAGGGACCCAAAGAGGAAACCTTTGTTTCTGGGCACCATAGTCCTGAGTTATCCCACCGCACCCAGCAACATTCTTCCAGCTAGGGAATATACTTCTTTATTCCTGAGATGGTCTCTTCATGCACCTACTGCATGAATTGGGGCTGGTTTTGACAATAATGAGGGAAGTACTATATCACTTCCTCCATCCTCTCTTGTCTGTCTTTGGGCAGGGTTACACGTGGCATTTAAACCAACTGGCTCATTAACATAATCAATGTGACCTTGATTGTGCCCTGACCAGCTCAGCTGACTGCCTAGCACAAGGCAAGCACTTGTCAAACATATTGGACGTTATTATGGTTCCACTACCTCAGAATATAATAATATTTGGAGACAGCGTTTTTAAAGAGGTAATTAAGATTTAAAAAGACCATTAGCTTGAGCCTTAATTCAATATGACTGGTGTTCTTATAAGAAGATGAGATTTGGACACAGATGTGTACACACAGAGTAATGAGCATTTGAGGACACAATGAGACAGCATCTGTCTGAAGGCCAAGGAAAGAGGTCTCAGAAGAAACCAAACCTGCAGACACATTGATCTTAGACTTCTAGTGTTCAGAACTGTGAGAAAATAAATTTCTATTATTTACGCCACCTAGTCTGAGGAATTTTGTTATGGCAGCCCTAGCAAACTCATACAGAACACATAAAACTAGTAATCATGTCACAGACCACCAGTCTGTTGCAGTCTGGAAATTATAGTCTTAACCAGCAAGTAAATGATTTGACCATAATGAAGTTCCAGTGAAAAATATTTAGAGTCTATCATAGTTTCTTGGACGGTCTTATGAGCCCACTAGACGTCCTCAGAGATAGTTGACCAGTAGTATATAAAACACAAGATTTCATAATAGGAAAGCAGGGACTGCTCTCTGGATATTTATGAGCTCTCTTTGAATTAGATTAGTATAAAAGATTATTTTATTTATTTTGAGTCAAAGTCTCGCTTTGTTTCCTAAGCTGGAGTGTAGTGGCACGATCACAGCCACCACAACCTTGACCAGCTGGACTCAGGCAATCTTTCTGCCTCAACCTTCCAAGTAGCTCAGACTATCACTGCCACTTCTGGCTTTTTTTTTCTTTGATTTATTGTAAAAATGAGGTCTTGCTATGTTGTCCAGGCTGGTCTCAAATGCCTCGACTCAGACAGTGTTCTAACCTCCCAAACTGCTGGGTTTATAGGCATGAGCCACTGCACCCAGCCTTATTTCCCATTTTACAGAAAGGTGACTTGGATGATGCAATGAATCAGTAGTAAATTTAGACTAGAATCATAGATTACATATTTTCCAACCATAATGTGCCTTCACTGATCTTTGTTCCCTCTCCTTCCTCATCTTTACTTACTTTTCAGCAGACAGCAAACCTTAAAAAGCATACGTAAGTACAGCATATAGATTTTGTAAAGTGGGGTAAGGAGGCAATTTGAAGGATAAGCCACTATTTAATAATAGGAAAAAATTGTGAAAGCATTTTTGCACATATAGTCTTGGCAGCTGGGACAAAATCTCAAAGCTCGACAGATTAATTATACCACATCTCTCCTCAGAGATTTGAAGCCGAATTAAAGGAAAATCATAATGAGCTGCCAGCAGGTTGTCCCCAGGCATCTAGACAACAGAGTGAAGCACGCGTGTTGGGAAGATGATCAGAAGAGGCACCCGGACCCTGGAGGGGTCAAGAATGCTGCTCTCTCCTGAGATGTGAGCCCTGCAGGCTGCATCCCCTTACCCTCACCTCCCTGGCAGGAGTCTGTGTTGGCTGCCTGTTTCCCTCCAGGGCCTGCTTGATGCTGCCCTGACTAGTGGCCTTCGTCTCCAGGATCCTACTTGTTCTCTTCTTCCTCCATTCATCTGGAACAAGCCTTACTGAAGGCCTACTTTGTTCACAGCTGCCAAAAGCTCAAGCCGCATCCTTCACACGTGGCAGGATGGGACAGTTTCTGCATGGATAGTGAAGACTGGATCCTGTGGTTCCTGCAATCATTCCTGGGGATTCATCTTCCCCAGGGTCTCTTTTCCCTGTTTACGACCACCACCCTCTATGCTGACCTTTCTACTTCTAGGACCCCTGTTTCTAGGTTCACATGTACTTCAGTCTTAAAATAGCTCCCTGAGTGACCCATAGCACCTTCTTCTCCAAAATCTTCCAGTGATTTCCCAAATCACACAGCAGCTTACAAGACCCAACTCAGACTGGCTCCCTGTTCTCAACTGGTCTCATCTCCTCTGATTCTCTCCCTTCCCTTTCTGGTACCAACACATGAGCAGCCTTTTTGTTCCTTGAATTTTCTGAGCATGATCTGCCCCAGGCCCTTGCTGTTTGTTGCCTGCCATGCAAATGCACGTTCTCAGTAAGGCCTTTGCTGACCCCTTATGTTTAAAATGTCATCCCTTAGTCATGAACCTCCAATCCCCTTCCCTACTTAATTTTTCTCATTATTCCCTTTACCATCAGATATACCACATATGTATTTATTTTTTGCCTCTCCTGACTAGAAGGTAAGCCCCAAGAAGATAAGAAGTTTTTCTTCTTTGTGGCAGTTGCACCAACAACCCAGAACAGCATCTAGAACATTGTGTCTGATATTTGTTGAATGAATGAATGTGCTCAGAGTACAGGTAGTTAATTGGAAAATGAAGATAGGACGGTGGTATAATAATGGGAATGAATTCATGTATTCTTTCCTAAGTGACTTATTTGTATGTTAAAAGCAGTCATGTGTTGCATCAGGACGTTTCAGTCAACAGACTATGTATACCTTGTGGTCTCATAAGATTATAATATCGTATTTCCATTGTACCTTTTCTGTGTTCAGATATGCTTATATATGCAAATACTTCCCGTTGTGTTGCAATTGCCTACAGTATTCAGTATGATCTTTGGTAAGGGACTTCCCAGAACAAGGAGGAAGTAACTTGACTAGTCAATATCTAAGTGCGCATGCATAACCCTGTTACAACCCTGTGCTATAAAACACCCAGTCAAAATGCAGGTTGCCATATAAGGGGAACAAAAGGACTAGAATGTAATATAAGGCATCGCCCGGATGCATTTGGGGCTCAGCCTTTGGATGTGAATCCGCTGGGCCAGTGCTGGCACAAATAAATGCTGCTTCCTGGTAAAGAAGCCTTGTTGTCCCCTCTCTCTGTAAAGGATCCTACCACAATCTCTTGCTGTGCAGGTTTGTAGCCTAGGAGCAAGAAGTATACATATAGCCTAGGTGTGTAGTAGGCTCTACCATCTAGGTTTGTGTAAGCTTGCTCTATGATGTTTGCACAATGATGGAAGCATCTAGCCATACATTTCTCAGAATGTACCCTATCACTAAGTGATGTAGGATTGTATCTTAAAGTGAACAAATTTGTTCACCTCTCCCTAACCATGACTGGGTATTGCTGCAGAATCTGTATTAGGCCAACCTTGCTCACTTCATTCTTCTTTCTTCATTCTCAAGACGAGTGGTTTCCAACTCCCACCTGTGTACACATGACACATTTGCATGGCTTTCTGTAGGCTCTGAAGTCGACAAGAGTGAAGCATAAAACCACACTCCCTACAGAGCAATAGAATCCTCTCACCTCTCTCACCCCCAGTTACTGGTTTATTCTAACACATAGCTATTATTATCCTCTGTAGAAAAGGGGCTTTTCAAAATTACTTTTTTTCATATTTATTATTTTTGCCAAGGAGAGATAATATCTTGACATCTTTGAATTTACACTGTTTAAGTTTACCAAACAGAATATACAGTAGAATCTTATTTTTATAGTGTTTGCTTGCATGTTGTACACATTCATGTTTACATAGTTTTATATTTTATGTGTTTATATATCTCTCTATATTTATATATATATATATATATATATATATATATATATATATATATACACACACACTCACATGCATATATACAGAATTAAAGAATATACCAGTAGGCTAATATTTTGGGCACATGCTAAAGGTCACTTTTTTGGTGTAGGAAAACAACAAAATTATCCTCTTGAATATGACTATTATTTTTACTTTGTGATTTTAGCTTTTCTGTCTGACTCAATAAACTAAATAAAGGCAAATTGAAACAGGAATAGGGGGTTCTCATGTTTCCACTTACACCGAACAACAGTCAAGATCTGAGGGCTAAAGTGGGCACGACTGACTGATGACGCCAGGCTGTCACATCACTTCCTTGAGAAATTATTCCTGGACTCAATGCTGGCTGTGGAGTCTTGGAAATCTTGTGACTCTTGAACACCTGCCTTGGCGTAGTCACAGTTTTTTCCATGGCTTCCTCTCCTTCCTCCTCTGGAGAGGATGTCTGGGTTTGTACCTGCCCTTCTTCCTGCTTCTTCTTCCAACAGGGTCCAGGATTTTTTTTAAAACCATATCTACTTCTTCTCCAAACTAGTGATAGAATTCTTGAAAGCCAAGGCACAATAGCCTCCGTCATCCCCCATATACTCCTCTAGTGTTCTGTCATTTGTCTAAAAGTTCTATGCTCTTCTTTGTTTAGCTTTCTGAGTTTATGACACTGGCTTAGGTGATTTATTTATGGAGTTGACCATGGACACCATGATGTACAGGGAACAGCTCCCAATAGGCACGTACCTCACAGGTGCTGAGATGGCCCTACCTATAAGCGGTAAGACAGATTCTTCCCTTTGGGGTTTTTCCCAATCCTTCTAAAACACATCTTCCAACATGTGAAACTTTTGCTTTTGTGATTTATAGAACATAAACTCGCTTTCTTGGTACTCAGGACCCATGGTTATCTGGTCCACACCTGTCTTCCCAAGCTAATCTACCAAAAATATCCCCTATAACTCCTCCCCAGGAGCCCGGCACTTCTCTTCATGACTCCACTTTGTGTGTTTATGGAACCTCCTCCATAACCTGCTTTATCAATTTGAAGCCCACCTCATCCTTCAAGTTCTCACTCAGATATTATTTATTTCTTGTGGCCATTCCAGTTCAATGTGACATTTCCCACTCATTTGGAAATTGTTTACATAATTTGAATATATGAAAAAAATATAAAATAATGATCTCACACTTTCAGGTAATAAGAGATGAACCCAGATGTCTGACAGTCTGTTTTCTATACCTCAATAAAAATGACAAAATTAGGATTATAACCTAGGGATGGATGCTATTTACATGACAGAACTATATGGACTATGTCATAGGTATACTCGTCAGACATCTGGTAGACACAGAACCAAGCTGAATAAAAACTACATTGTACATTTCCCCTCATTAGTCAGCGAGGAACCCTGGGGGAGACCGCAGTGGAAACTTTACTAGAAAGGGCAAGAACTGATAGTAATATACGTTTTTATCAACCATCTTTCATAAGTAAGATTGGGAGGAGGCTTCTTAGGGTAACTAGATGGAGAGAATTCACTCACCCTGTTCATGGTAAAAAATAAAAAAATAAAAATAAATAAAAAAAATAAAAAAGCCAGTGTTTAGTCAAGGAAAGAATTCTGCAATAAAGAAGTAGAATATAATTTTCGAAAGAGACATCACTATGATAACCTTTGGAAAAAGATTCACTAGACGAAAACAGAACTAAATTTTAAAAAGAAGTTTCTAGAACTCCCATAACCACACTGGTTTCCCCAACTTGTGCAGCAATATAGAAAAAATCTCCAATTTTCCTGGGCATGAATGACTGTCTGTCCTAGGAGTTGTTTGTTCCAAACACAAAATTTCAACTAATCCTCTGTTTTCTGCCTTTCTTACTCCACTGTCTGATATATTCGCCATCTCCTAGTCTAGGGATTCTCTGGGCCATCCCTGACACATCACACAGGTTTCAGCTTCCTTCTGTTTTCCAGTCTCCAGTAATTAGTTACAATTTCATGTCCTTTGATTTATCTTTCTATTATCTCAATTGCTAAAGGCTCTAACTTTTCTATTACTTTGCCATCATTATTGGGGCATCACAAGTGAAAATTGATGTGTGTATTGTGTCTGTCAGTTTTATCTGGGAAGTTCTCAAGGTTTTAAACAGATCAATTTCTCCCAAGTTAATTTATACATTTAATGAGATTTCAAACAAATTAAAAATGGAATATTTTAATACAATGATTTAAAAGTTATCTGGAAAACTGTATGGAAGATCAAACAAGAAAATTCTGAAACACAAGAATTATGGGAAAATGAACTCAAAATGTCAGATATTAGAATATGTTATTTGTCTACAAAAAATAAACTAGAACGATTGTAGCATACTGACAGATTAGTGGTACAGAAAAGAAAAACAAAACACATACCTAAGTATATGAAAATAATTTAATAATCAAGATGCTATTTCAAATTGGCTGGAGAAAAAATTAAGGATGATGATGGCAAACTGGGTGAATCACTTGGAATGAAGATAAAACCAGATTTTACTCTTTGTATCATTCACTAGAATACATTGCAAATAGACTAAGAGTTACCTGTTTAGGAGAGAATGAGAAACAATGATAGAATAAGATAAAATATAAATTAAAATTTAGCCATTCTTAGGATGGCAATGATATCAATAACATAAAAGGAAAGAGGAACCCTGAAATAAAAGACTTGATATATTAGTTAAATTAGAAATGAAAACTTCTATAAGCTTAAAAAGGCATAGACAAACTAGATAAAATATTTGCAATACATATAACACAAAAGATAGCGGTATTAATATATATAGACCTTTTAAAATCATTACAAAAACTATGAATACTTCACCAGAACAAGGGGCTAAAATATGAAAACACAATGTACAAAAGAAACAGAATTAACCAACAAGCAACAAACCATGTCCAACTTCTCTAGTAAGCAAAGAAAAAATTAAAACACGATATCATTAACAAGCAAACTGGCAAACAACAATTTCCAGGGTCGGTTACAGCTGAAGCAAATAAGTATCCTTATTTATTCTTGGTGTGTGTATAAATTTCTACAGTTAAAAAAATAATTTGTCCATGTGTATTTTTAAAAATGCTTTATTACATTTATATTCTTTAGTTCATTAAAATACTTAGGGAATTCTCTTAAGGAAATATTTATAGATCTACACAAAAATGTATGCACAAAGATATACATTGCAGTATTATTTGTAATAACCAATGGTTTCAATCAATATAATTCCCAAAAAGGATTTATTGAATTAAGTACCATGTGCCCAAATGATGGAAGACCTCTTATCCATGACATAGTTTTAAATAGTATTTATGACTTTTGGAAATGTTATAACTGTAGTAGATGAAAAGGCACATTTAAATGTGTGTAATATGATCCCAGCTTTGCAAAAAGAAATTTAACACATACACATACACATTTTAAAAAAAACTATACCATGTGTTAATGGTGATTAAATTTTTTAAATTTTAAATTTTTCTTTCTTATATTCTCACATATTTTCCAAATTTCTTACAAACATAATAATCTTTATAAACAGAAAACATTTTTTTAAATGACTTTTTAAGCTAGATTTTAAGTTCCTCAAAGACTTTTTAAAAATTAAACACATCATTCACAACATTCCAACAGGATTTGGACACAGCCTGTTGTTTTAAATGCAGTAGAAAAATACAGAAATATTTATCTGATTAACAAACTTCTTCCTTGGGGTTTTTTTTTTGTTTGTTTTCCTTTTCAAAAGACTATGCAACATATTTTTAAAATATTGGATCATTATCTAACACCTGTTTTTCATGTGGGCACACAATAATGCTGCCTGCCCTGGCGACAGCAGAGAACAAACCCATTCCTAGAAAGGGTTAATTTCGGGTGGTTAAGGCCACCTGCTCTGCCTGCCACAAGGCCTTTCATTTCCAAGGCCTCCAGGCACACCAACTCAGGAAAGGGATTTTGCTAAGCAGTGGATATATACACAAAGGCCAGGCCAATGCAAATAAGAAATTCTGGTCCACAAATAAACATTTCTTACACAACCCAGACAATGAAATGGATGATAGCCTTTTCTACCAGAACTTTTTTGTAATTTCATTTTTATTGACTTTTCAGAGGAAATGAAAAAGGCTAACATATATTTGACTAAAAGAAATAGAGATACTAATAAACCAAGCCAGAAAAATTCTTGAGAAAATTGTATCTAAGGTAAAATACCTCCAATATGAAAATCCATGATATTATAAAATCTTTTATATATTATTTTGAAACTATATAATTACCTGTGTATATATAATTATCTGCACTGGTTGTGAAAGAGAGCTTGGTGCAGAGCTGTGACACAGAGCCCTAGGCAGAGGGGCTGGATCTCTCTCCAAATCTGTATATTCTCAGTATCTGAATTCTAAATTTCAAAAGCACCAACTTATGACTTCTACATAAAGGAATTCTGGAGCAGGGCAGTGTGTGTGTGTGTGTGTGTGTGTGTGTGTGTGTGTGTGTGTGTGTGTGTGTGTGTATGTGTGTGTATGTGTATAGATTTCAACAAGGCATTTAACAACTTGTCTCATAACCTTGTAGCCAAGAAGATTAATTATTGGGGGAATATATACACACACATACATATATACATACACATATATTTATGCACACATACATATTTCTTATATGATACTAGATGGAGAAGAGTCTGGAGTGAAGTGATTAGTGATATATCACTGTATTTTCATAATTAATCCTGTAGCTTGAATCAGTCATTCTAAGGGGCTCATCAGAATTATAGTAGAGGTCAGGGGAAGAAGCTAAGCTTTCATTCTACACATACATTGTCACCTAACTTTTAGGTTGTCCTGCTTCTCATTCCCCTCACAACAATGTCTTGAGTAATCCACCAGTGTTGTTGATAGGAGAGTATCATACCCTTCAGATGTTAGGATACAAAAAGGTTAAGGACCATTGACATTCTACTTGGAAGGCTGAGGCAGAAGGATCGCCGGAGCCCAGCAGGCGAGGCTGCGGTGGCCGGGAGCGGCCACTGCACTCCAGTCTGGGTGACAGAGTGAGACTCCAACTCAAAAAAAAAAAAAAAAGAACTGTTGACATTGATAAAAAATAGAAAAGACAAGCATGTTCAATCTGTGAGCATAGTAGAGCTAATATTTTTTTTTATAATCAATATTTTTTATTATGATATTGTGGGGTACAGTTAAGGGTTAGGTATACAAATATGCTTCGTTCAGGCACCCTTGTTGATAAGAGGTGTCTCCCCATCCCCAGACAGATATTTACTACCGTTAATCCCATCTCCCTTCCCCTCACCATAGTTTCCCACTACTGTCAGTCATTTTCTTATAGTATTACATTGGATGTTCAAGGTCTACTATATGAGTGAGAACATGTGATACTCAGATCTTTGTTTCTGTGAGAGGTCACTCAGTATTATAGACTCTAGTTCCATCCAGATTGCTACGAAATTCATGATTTTGTTCTTTTTTATGGCTGTGTAGTATTCCATCGTGTATATATACCACATTTTTAAAATCCAGTCTTCTTTTGATGGATAGCATGGTTGATTCCAGGTTCTTGCTATTGTGAACAATGCTGCGATAAACATACGTGTGCAGGTATCTTTTTTATTGAGTGATTTGAGTTCTTCAGGGTATATTCCCAGTAGGGGGATTGCGGGGTCATATGGGCGGTTGATATTTAGAGCTTTTAGGAATCGCCACACTGATTTCCACAGAGGTTGCACTAGTGTACATTCCCACCGAAAAGGGAACAGTGTAGAAGTGTTTCCTTTTCTCCACACCCTCTCCAGCAACTGTTATTTTTGAGTTATTGATAATTGCCATTCTGACTGGAGTTAGGTGGTATCTCAGTGTGGTTTTGATTTGCATCTCCCTGATTGATGATTAGTGAGACTGAAAATTTCTTCATGTGTCTGTTGGCTGCTTGGATGTCTTCCTTTGTGAGGTGTCTGTTCATATCTTTTGCCCATTTTATAATTTCTTTACACCAATAATAAACAAACAGAAACCCAAATAAAAACCACAATTCCATTCACAATAGCCACAAAAAAAAAAATGAAATACCTTGGCATCTTCCTAACCAGAGACATAAAAGACCTTTACAATGAAAACTACAAAACACTGCTCAAATAAATCAAAGATGACACAAACAAGTGGAAAAATATCCCATGCTCATGGATTGGAAGAATCAACATTGTGAAGATGTCCATCTTACCTAAGGGAATCTACAGATTCAATGCAATACCCATCAAATTACCAGCAACATTCTTCTCAGACCTAGAAAAAACAACACAGGAATTCATATGGAAACACAAATGACCAAGAATAGTCAGAACAATCCTCAGCAAAAAAAACAGAGCTAATATTTTTGATGACAGACTTATGTGCTATACTGCTCTTGACAGGTAGAAGCGAAAGATGAATGTAACAGGAAGATATTTAATAGGGATACATGTTAAGCTTTGCCCCTGGGCCCAAAGATCAATTGTACAAACATGGGGAGGTGGATATGGCTCAGGTACCACTGTGGGTTCTAACCAGAAATTCAGTCTTAAGCCCTATATACAGACTTGCAGAATTTAGAATGATGAGATTGCCTACCTTCCTAGCGTAAAGCCCTCCAAGTTTATCCATGTTGTCACAAATGACAGAATTTCCTTCTTTTTTCAAGACTGAATAAATGTTCCATTTTGAATAAATACCACATTTTCTTTATCCATTCACCTGCTGATGGACACTTAAGCTGATTCCATATCTTGACTATTATGAATAATACAGAGGTGAATGTGAGAGTATCTTTTCAACATACTGATTTCAATTTCTTTAGATCTATATTCAGAATTGAGATTACTGGATCATACAGTAATTCTACTTTTAGTTTTCTGAGGCAACTTTATACCGTTTTTCTTAATAACCATAGTAATTTACATTACCACCACAGTGTACAAAGGTTCTCTTCACATCCTTGAAAACTCTTTTAGCTTTCATCTTTTTGATAATAGTCATTTGACAGGTGTGTGATGATCTCTCATTGTGGTTTTAATTTGTATTTCCCTGATGATTAGTGAGGTTAAGCATTTTCTTCATATGCCTGTGGGCTATTTGTATGTCTTCATTTGAGAAATGTCTGTTGCTCATTTTAAAAGTCAGGTTATTTGTTTTCTTGCTATTGACTTGTTTGAGTTCCTTATGTGCTTTGGATATTTGCCCCTTATGAGATGTATGGTTTGCAAATATTTCTCTTCATTTTGTTGTTTCCTTTGTCTGTACAGGAGTTTTTAGTTTTATGCAATCCCATTTTCTATTTTTGCTTTTGTTGCCTGATACTTTTGGTATCATATCCAAGAAATCATTGCACAGATCAACATCATAGAGCTTTCCCCCTATGTTTTCTTATAGTCATTTTATAGTTTCAGGTCTTACCTTAAAGTCTTGAGTCTACTTCAAGTTTATTTTGACATGTCACGTGACATGAGGGTGCAATTTTATTCTTCTGCATATGGATATCCATTGTTCCAGTACAATTTATTGAAGAGACTATCCTTTCCCCATTGAGTGTTCTTGGCACCTTTGTTGAAAATCAATTGACCATGAATGTGTGGGTTTATTTCTGGGCTTTCTATCCTGTTCCATAGACCAAGGCATCTGTGCTTATGTCAGTACCATGCTGTTTTGATTACTATAGCTTGTAATTTCACTATAATTTTGTTAGAGATTGCATAGAGTCTGTAGATTGCTTTGGGTAGTTATGGACATTTTAACAATATTAATTCTTCCAATCTATGAACATAGAATATCTTTCCACTTATTTTTGTGTCTTCTTAAGTCTAGTTTATAAATGTTTTATAGTTTTCAATATGCAGATCTTTCACCTCCTTGGTTAAATTTACTCCTAAGTATTTTTTTTTTTTTTGGTAGCCATGATTGTTTTCTTAATTTCTTTTTTGAATAGTTCACTGATAGTGTATACAAATGCTACTGATTTTTTTTTCAGAGACTTTTTGGTTAGCTGCTGTATTCTGTGTCAGGCAGGGTTTGGCATTTGGAGGGGCACTGAAGCCTTATACACATAGTAATAGATTAGTGTTGGCTGAAGAAAAAATGTGTAGATTAGCTAGAGGAGAGTTTACAGGCTGGGGATTCAGGTGGGAAGAAAATTAATTGCTCAGTTCTCACACTGTAATGCCATCAGTTAACTTCTAAAGACATCTATTCTCTCTGCACAGACCTATCAAAAAATCCCATTACCTGATTTGTGAATGGCCCAAATGCCTCCTGGCCAGCTCACAGACTACTAACTCTCCCCCTCTTCATATCAAGGGAAAAAAGTATTGCATGAGTGAGCTGCTTCAGGCTCAGGTGAATGGCAGAGATAAATCAGACTCATTTTAAATAAGGAGCAGAGGCATTCACACAGAGACAGCAACCAGACAGGGGCTGTGTGGATGTGTGCTTGCATACACATAGTTGCATGTGTGTTGGAAGAGGAGGCTAGCAGGTGGAAAGGCGTTCTGCAGGAATAAGGAGGGTTTAAGAGTTTCTAAAATAATATACCAAACCATTAACTGTGATCTGTGCTGTTCTCCTAGCAGCCGTTGGAACCAGGTGACCTCCCATCCTCCAACTCTCTCATACCTAGAACCACTTTTTCACTGAGTGGCAGGGACTAATTACAGGATTATCCAACACAACACTGCTCTAAGTCACTAAAGGAAGGAGACTGTCTTCTTCATTGATGTGTGGACATGTCGATAGTATAAAAGGAGCCACCTGGTGGAGAGAGCCAGCCCCGCCTCTGTCAGCACACATATGGGCCAATACTTGTCCTAAGGTAGTATGATGGTCTGAAGAGAACTTGAGCTTAGGAATGTCTCAGAACCAGCTCTCTGTGACTGATGACAAGTGGGTAGTGTAACATCTATCTCTCAGACATTTTATACATGAGATAACACACTACTTGGCACACAGTAAGCACGCCACAACATTTCCTTCTCCTCCAGGATGGGGATAGCAGGTGTTTAAGACGTTATGGGCTCACAATCTGCTGTATATTACCATTTTTGGAATAATTCCTCTTTAGAAACCATAGGCCTTAAATCTGGAAAACTTTGTTATCCTTTCTCCCAGCTCCTCCCAAGTTTAACTGAGGCACCTTGTATCTCCTTATGAGAATTGATCTGATCTGATCTTTATAAAATGCATAGACCTGGAGTATACCAAAAGACAGTAAATAAAACTAATGATTGCTGTGTGGATTTTTACTTGCTGGAGTTGTTTTATGCACTTCTGTATACATTCTCTTATTTAGACTCATGGATTTTCCTCAGCTATGCATTTCTTTTTCCTAGTTGCAAATCAGACCTCATTCTATATAAATCTCAGGAGAAAGAATTGCTAATGCACTTATTCATTTACTTGCTGTATTAATCTGCTAGGGCTGCCATAACAGTACCACAGATTGGGTACTTAGAAAACAAACATTTTCTTTCTCACAATTCTATAGGCTGGAGCCCAACATCAAGATGCTGACAGGATTGGTTTCTAGAAAGGCCAATCTTCCTAGACTGCAGATGGCCACCTTCATATGGCCTTTACTCTGTGCATGTGCCCTTCTGACATCTCTTCCTTTTTTCATAGGGCTGCCATTTCTACTGGATTAGGGCCCCATCTAACCTTAATTACTTCCTTAAAGGCCCTACCTTCAAATACAGCCACTGAATTTTGGGAGGACACAATTCAGTCCATAACACTTACTCATTCCACATTAATTTAGAATACATCTACTCTGGAGCTGTCATTTTCCAGGTCTGGGTGAAGCGCTGGATACAAAGAGGAATCAGGTGTGGCCACTGCTCCTGAGGTGCTCTCCATGGGACCCAGGATTTGGGCACGTTCCCCAATGCTGATGACGTAACAAGTGGTCTGGCAGGGGAATGGGTAGGGGTCACTGGGGCGGGGGGCACTGAATTCTTTCTAGGGGAGGGGAACAGAGAAAGCTACGATATAGAGATGAAAGCTAAACCACGAAGGTCAAAGTCAGAGTTGGTCAAACAAATGTTTGGAACAGGGTGTTCCAGGAAGACAGGATCCCCTGGGCGATGTCGGGCACACAGTGAATACAGGGAAAATTCCATACATTTGCAGGAAGGAATAATAGGGTGGTTCCAAATTCAATTCCAAGGATCTGGAATGGCTGACAATGTCAACTTCCTTAAGGAGTAGTGGGACCTGCAAATAGGTTTTTTCACATTTGCGTTAACATATAATTGAAAGTTGAAGACAACTATAAGGAAAACCCTGAAGTAAATCTACAAAGCCAGCAATTGCTCAACAATCCAAATTCAGGTGAGAAGAAAATTAATTGCTCAGTTCTCACATTGTAATGGCATCAGTTAACAAAATCCCAGCATGTAGCTGGACGTAACTGGTGGGGGCAACACCTTGAGGACTTTGTGGGTGGCACTTCATGAGGACTTCAACACCCTGTAGGAGATGAGCAGGGAAAGAAGATAAAGGAACATGAGACCAGCAGGTGACAGCATCCCATCACAGCCGAGAAAGCAAAGGCCCATTGAGGCCAGCGTAATTACCCAAATTCCCCTGGCAAAACCAAGGTAGGAGCCCGAGTGCCCCAAGTCCCCTTCAAACCACCTTGGATGCAGGGTCAAGGTCCTGCACCCTGGCAGACAGGGTCAATTTTGATCTAACATCACTTACTTTTCCAGTCTCCTCTCTGGTCATTCTTACCCACATGTTCCACTTCTATTGCCCTGACTTATGTATGAATTTTGGAACCTGCCATTCTTTCTTTTCCTTTCTGGTTAGTGTTTATGTTGTTCCTTCTGCCTAGAATGTTCAACCCTTCAATCCCTCCACTTGGCTAATGCCTACTTATTTCTGTACTCAACCTAGTTATCAACCCTTTGGAAGCCTCCCTGACCTTCCTAGCCTGTGAGGTGACTCCTTCCATGTACTCTCACAGAAGCCCCTGTTACCTCATCAGAGCAGCTAGCATACTATACTTCTACATGGTAAACATTAGATCACTGACCTGGCTGTCCAGGTAGAAAGAAAGCTCCTTAAGGGCAGGACCTCCTACTTTCTTTGTTTCCTGAGCATCTAGCACAGCCCCTACAGCAGCCTCTCCATACATACATGCTGCAACAACGACAATCTCCTCAAACCATGTTATAAAACTAGGGTTAAAAAGCAACACCAGGCCAGGGGAGGTGGATTACACCTGTAATCCCAGGACTTTGGGAGGCTGAGGCAGGAGTCCAAGAGTTCAAGATCAGCCTGGGCAACATAGTGAGCCCTTGCCTCTACAAAAAAATGTTTTTTAAAAAGAAATTAGCAGGATGTGTTTGTGCATACCTGTAGTTCCGGCCACTTGAGAGGTTGAGGCAGGAGGATCACCTAAACCCAGGAGGCCTAGGCGATGAGCTGTGATTGTGCCACTGCACTCCAGCCTGGGCAACAGAATGAGAGTCTGACTCGTACAAAAACAAAAGCAAGCAAGCAAACAAACAAAAAAAAGAAACAAAAACCTATTTTTTTCCTAATCTTACCCTCCTGTCTGAAGATGCCCATTAGGCAGAAACAGCCAAAGTGCACCATATTTGTACAATTGAATGTTGTACAGTCACCATATATAATAGCCACTTACAACATGCCATGCACATATACGGGACCAGTTAGGTCTCACAACAAACCTGCAATCTACATCTCAGTCTCTCACTCTCATTTTACAGCTGACTTTTCCCCTGTCTCCCAGATAGTAAGCAGCAGAGCCAGACTTTTTCGTACCCAAGAGTCTGCCAGTGCCTTTGAGGGCTCCCCTGTTGGACGCAGGTGTTTGCCATTTGCCTTTTACGGTCTTTGAAATGCAGGTTTTTCTGCTTACATAAGCTCATGCCACAACACACAGCTTCAAGCAAAATACCATTGTGGTTCTGCTCAACAAGGCCAAGGTGAATTAAAGAGCACATAGTTTGCTCAGACAGAAGCAAGAAAGATTAGAACAGGATTTTTGTAGGCAGAGGGAAAAATGTACAACTTCAGTAATTAACCCCAATGAGCAAATTTTAGATGACGATTAAATGCCCATTCAAAACAACACCTTTCTCATGAAAATGGAAAATCTTCTCCTCTTAGGCTTTGAAAACATCAACGGTAATTATGAAATCAACAAAGTCAGCTTTAAAATAACTACTTGTTGGGGAAGTCCTGCATGCCTCTGTAGGTTAATGGCAGATAGCTACTTTATTCTTTTTTTTTTTTTTGAGATGGGGTCTTGCTACGTTGCTCAAGCTAGATTCAAACTCTTGGGCTGAAACAATCTTGCTGCTTCAGTCTCCTGAGTAGCTGGGATTACAGGTGTGTATCATTGCACCCAACAAGATAAATATTCTACCTGTACTTCTTATGGAATGGGTGGAATAGGTGTAGGCATATTTATTCAGTACACAAATACAGGCCATAGAACTAGAGGGAAACCCTGAGACCTCTAAATAGATAATGGGTACATTTCTATGCTCCGTGGGTAACAACGCTGAAAGTTTATGAGGGATCCAGAAGGTCCTATCTTAGGACTTGACTGAAGCATTTAACTTTCCAGTCATAACAAGGCACAGAGGTTAACTGCCAGGATAGGGCACTAGATATACTAACATTTATGGATCAGGGAATTGGGCATGATTGACCATGAAGACCTGACATTGCTTGGAGGTCAGTGAGTAGAAAAAACTTGGCTACAGTTCAAAAGAACTTTCAGAACCAGGGGTTTCCAAAAGTGGTATGTTTTATCAAGTAGAGTCAAACATAGCACTGGAACCAGCAGTGAGGAGCTGGGTAATTGAGATTGGAGTATTTTCATAATTCAGGCTCCTCTGGGCTCATGCAACCCCACAATGACTGAACAAGTTTAATTTGAATGCTACTTTGTGGACCGTCAAAACCATCCAAAATATTTTAAGGTCATGCTCTCAGGCTGTCTCTGCCTAGGGCCTCCTGCTTCCATGGCACACTGAGTAGTTTTTGATTGGCTCTACAGGTCAATGTCCAATCCTTCTCCACCTGGTTGTGTGTTGTGGATGACTGGACTCCTTTGTCTATTGCTTCCAGCTGAATTTGTCCAATGGCAGGGACTAGAAGGAGCTCAGAGCACAAAAGAAGAATGAAGTCAGGATTGTCATCCTCTCTCTATTTCTCTCCACTGCTCCCAGTGGCTGCCAGCCTATAGCTCTAGTTAGCATCCTCTGGATTTAGGAACTATTCCCTTTTCAACCCCTTCAAACCTCCGGGTAAAAACAGCTCCTCACTGCTGGTTCCAGGGTATTTCACCTTCCTGTGTTGGTTTCCCCTAATTTTGCCCACCCTCTTGAAAACATTCCCTTTGTTAAACTTTATGCCATTTCCTAGTTCGAGCCGGTCATCAGAGAGGAAATTTCTTTGTTTTCTATTAAAAGATACATGTGGTGTTGAATCTGTTTGTATAACTCAGTCCTTCCTTGATTTCTGGTTTTTTAAAAAATGTGCCCACACAAGTTAGTTATCCACGTAGTAAATGTTACTGACTTGAGGGGGACCTCACACACTGCACATAAAGAATACAAAGCCACTTGCCTGTGAGGTTCCTGACTCACCTGTACCTCTTTTTAGCCTCGGTTCCTTTCTTCTCCCTCTCTTCTGCCTCCCCTTGCACTGGTTTCCTGCAAAAGCCAGCTTACCAACACTGTTTTGCATCTTGGTATCCTAGTGAAATTTTCCCTCCCCATTTTACCTTCTACTTCTAGTGATTTAGCAAAGAATTTCCCTAAACAAAGACATTTCTCTCCCTAAGAGAAAAACATAGTGCCACCTCTAAAAATAATAACACCCTTAGAAGTGTGGAAAAGTAGATACAATATCTGGCAGGCTGACTCATAAGTAACCTAGACCAGCCCATGGATAGGGCTTGAGGCCCCAGAGAGGAGTGCTGAGAGGAGTGACTAACTTAGGTCTCAGGTCTACAGCAGGAGCCAAATCACAGACTTTGGTCTGAAAACCAAGGCACAGGAGGGGGCCAATTTCTGGAAAGTATTGCTGAGAGGGAGTGGAGTAAACTGTCAATTCGGACTGGAGGTTAGCCATCAGCATGGGAGCTTTGGTCTGGTCAGATGAACTGAGAGTGACATGGCACTAGGGCCAGCCCCTACTCCAGTAGTTGGGTCAAGGGTGGCCTGGGAACTTGAATCTGACAATGGGCCACCCATTGTGGGTGCTGGAGAATCCAAGATGGAAAAATTGAAGCTTGGGGCTGACCCACAGCCCTCTTCCATTAAGACCAGAAATTATGTTCATATTATCAAGGAAACAAAAATATATAATCCAAGATCAAAGTAAAAGTCAGCCATAACTGAAATATCTTTAACACAAACAAGCAGGGGGTGTGGGGAGAGAATACTTTGATATTAATAGACCACCATAAATTTTCTCTTAAGTTTCCCACTCTAACATTATCATAAAATGCAAAAGAAACAAACCAAAAAAAAAAGGGGGGGGGGCTAAATGCATTTATTCCTTTGAAAACTGTAGCTGAAGGAAAACTTATCATGGATGTTAACAATATTGACAATGACAAAAATAAATAAATGTATAGTAACTTACCTTTTCTAAAACATTTTCAGTAATATTATCTCATTGCAGATACATTAGAGAGCCAGAATTGAGGGCTGGCTGTATTGCGTGACTAACTTAATGTGCAGAGATAAGAATTGGTATGAGGACAAATATCCCTGTCTCTGTCAGCAGGGCAATAATTTTACCAGTGTCTCTGTCCCACTGTTTGGGAGTAAAGACCCATAAAACCAAGCACTCATTGAAGCTTGGTTTGGCAGTTAGGCAGAACTTCCCCCAACTTCCATGACTCCTGGCCATCCAATCCTCCTTAACCCTTCTTGGTAGAACCATCCACACTTATATAGGGAAATCACTCCAAATTATAAGGGATTGAAATTGAAAATATATTGCACATGATTACCCTACTGGCTGATGATGTTACAATTTACTTATAAAACTTGCCACAAGAAAAAAAAACTGTATAAATGGTGTAATTATTTACTAGCAATGTCAGCCTTCAAAATTAACTAAACCAAATGAGCTGTTGTAGTCATGCATGTAGGTAACAACCTACTCTGCTCAGACTTTCCAAATTTACATTAAATCAATGATAGACTCTTAGCAACTACAGGGAATAAATATACACTCATTCATTTATAGCTTGATCACATATAATAAAATAAAATAATACTGTACAATTTAAAAACAATATTTTACATTGGTCAACTCTCCAAACATCATGACTCACAAATATTCAAGAAACAAACATGCTTAAATTGTCACAGTTTTTATTTTTCTATCATTAATTAACTCCTCATGAATTAGCTGGCAAATATTTTGAGCAGATGATCAGAAAAGTGGCAGAAGAACTATGGATGGTTTGACTCTGCTCAAATAAAAAGGAATGAGGAGCTCATATCCATCATGGTAATACCTCTTTTGAGCTATTTCCCTTTATCACATTTTGCTTGAAAAAGGACTGAGCTTGGCAGGCAATTGGTGATTCATAGCTTGTAACCCACAGGGGCATTGGTATAAGCGGCTTAGAATATGCTGAGGAGTGGTTAGACAGTTGTTCCTGGGAGTGGAGTGGATTCCTGTGAGAAAAGAGCTTGAAATCTCAAACAGTTTCTTTTAGGATTCAAAATTATTAAGACTGTCAGACATAGTGGAGTAACTCTCACCAATGTAGAAATTAGGAGAAAGCTGTCACTTTGATGGTGTGCTGGTTTGGACTTTTTCAGCAAAGATTTGCTCCTCACACCCTCATGAGTAAGAGTAAGATGTTTCCCCTTACCATTGCTGTTGGGCTTGGTCATGTGACCTGCAAAGTTGATGCAATATTAGCAAAGGCTGAAGTATGCTTGTCCATCTGCACTTCTGTATGAGAAGACCATACCCCAGGTGACTTACAACTCCAAAGGGATAACAGACACGTGGAACAGGTCTGAAACCCAGCTGAGCCAAGCCTCCATCAGTCCAACCATAGTTGATCTGTAGGTTATGAGTAACAAATAAATACCAGAGTTGTATATCACAAAGATTTTCCGGTTGTGGATCACCAGTAGTCTGAAAAACAAATAATTCATCTTGTAGGAGAGGGGACAGAACCTGTGAATATTAAAAAGTCAGGCATTGAGGGGGAATGGTGTTCTGGGATTCAGGACCCTGGCGTGTGAATCTGTCTCCAGTGAGCATCATTGAAACAGACTTGCACCACAAGGAACTGGCTTAGTGATTGCAAGGCAAGAGCTGCAACCCTAAAGAGTTGTACACCCTTGTGAGGCTTGCATGTAGCTGAGCATTACATGGGACATTATATATCTACAGGCAGCACTGAGACTTGTCAAGATGGCTGCCTGAGGGAGAGAGCCAAACAAGTCACATCTCTTCCACAAACCAGGCAGCAGCACCTTCAAAGGTGAAATAAAGTTCTGGTACCAACCAAGAAGTAAGAACAACTAGAACTAATCTTAAGACATTATGTACAACCTAAGAATATGCTGTTAGAAGAAGTTCTAAGGATGGGGTGGAATAATGTAATGTAATTTGCTAATCTGTAAGATTTAGGCATCTTGTTTTGCTTTGAGATGTTATTTGAGAATGATTGTTTATGCTCCAAATTGGTGGTATGGAGTTTAACAGTAATCCTAATAGAAAGAATATGACAGCCTGAGCTTTGATGGAAGCCCTGGTAGACCGCAAATCCACATATCACTAACTCTGGGCTCTTATTCTTCCTTTTCCCCTCATCCTAGAACCCTCTCACCTGCAGAAGCTCCATCACTAATTGTCTATCTCTTTCTATTTTGGAAGGATTACTTATGAGTCCATAAACTCAACAGATGGGTTTCCGATGTATGTAGTTCTCAAATACTGAGGGACAAGGTTTCCTTTGGAAAATTCACTGTGCTGTGATTTGGAGCTTCGAATTTTAACTAATCACTAGAAATCCTGTTTTGATGAAGTAGTTCTACTCTGAATGTTGTTACCATGGAGAAAAGGATTCCCTGCAAATTTTCCCTTAAATATTATACCCAATTCTTGAGGGAACACATTTCTTGAGAAGCGGAAATACATTTTTTCACAAGGAATCTGTTACTCTGAATTTGCTAAAGTGATTTGAATTTTTTTCATTTCCTTTGGCAAATACCCATGTGAAAATAACTTTCAGTGTCACCAATAATCTATGGACTATTGGATTCAACATATTATACACTGAGTCACTAAGAAGTGACCTTTGTGTTTCCCTGAACATATCTTTTACTTGATTGGAAACTGTATTAGTCAGGGTTCTTCAGAGAAAAAAAACAATAGGGTGTGTGTATGTTTGTGTGCGAGTGTGTATACATATGTATATGATTATATACATATACACACATATGTATATACATACATATGTGTTTTTATATATACATATAAATGTGTATATATAAATATGTGTGTATATATACATATACACATAAATATATATAGCTTTATCTTTCTGTCTTTTTCTCTAGAGGAAGAGAAAGAGCGAGATTTATTTTGAGGAATTGGCTCACAAAATTGTAGGGACTAGCAAGTAAAAAAGTCTGTAGAGTAGACAGGCAGGCTGAAGACCCAGGAAAGAGCTGATGTTGCATCTCAAGTCTGAAGGCAATCTGGATCAGAATTTCTTCATCTTCAGGGTACCTCAGTCTTTTTCTTCTTAAAATCATCAACTGATTGAATAAGCCCCGCTTTTATTATAAAATCTGCTTTCTCAAAGTCTGCTGGTTTAAAAATTCCAACACATCTAAAAAAATACCTTCATACCAACATCTAGACTGGCGTTTGACCAAAAACTTGGTGCTGTGGTCTAGCCAAGTTGGCACATACAATTAACCATCAAAAAATTGTATTTTTTAAAAAATGATAAAATTGATAAAAGCTGCATAAAACTGATATTAAATATAAGATATGTTGTAGCCAATAAACTTCCTTTATTATGTGCATATTTTTGTGGCTGAAATATTTTTTATCAAAAGTATCCAGCTTTTTGTTAAAATTACTGACAACCCTAAAAATATTGTGTTTCTTACAAAGAAGTACACACATATGTTCTCACACACACAAGTTTGCTTTATAATAGTCAATACAAACATTTCTTATATTGTAAAACCTTGACTCGGATAAGTCATGGCAATGCAAAAATGAAACACACACTTTTATAATACCAGGAAGAATGTTTCTTACAGGACCACTAAATCCTTGGGAAAACAGTCAAATTGTTTATCATCTTGGATATTCCTGGGACAGAAATAGCTTCCACCTGATTCAATAAACTTTTACAGTTGGAGGGAAAATGATTACCTTATCAAATGGTGAAAAATTGTCCAATGTTTATTAAAGAAGGAACCATTAGAAACTCTGGTAGGCAGAGGACAACTTTTGATGTAAGCCCAGCTAAAAATTCTTTCCTGCTTGCAGGAGTTATTCTGCTAGGGTTCTGGAATCTGACCAGTTATGGGAATCCCAAACCCAGCACTCACCAACTCTGTAACCTTGAGCAGTGACGTAATATTTTTTTAGTCTCACTTTCTTTTTCTGCAAAATGGAGATAATAATGCCTACTTCAAGGAGTTCTCAAATAACGAAATGTGTTACTATACACAGCCCCAGGTTCATAATAAATATAGGATATATGCTTGCTCTCAGTCATTTTATTTTGTTTTCATAAGATACTAATTGTTTGGACATATGGACAAGTGGGAAAGGAAAATCATTTGCATTTCACAGACCATACTGGTAATGAAAAATCAAATAACTGTGATCCTGTTTAATGAAGATGAGTCACATAGGCAGCATCTGCAAGCAACTGGTAATGTCCTCTCAGGAACTTCACCTGCACTTGGGACCTGCCATCATTGTGTAAACAACAGCCCATTACCAATGTCCATGTGACTTTCCTGTTAGTTTTGGTATATTAAGGGCAGAAAATAATCACATGCTTTTCTACCCAATTATCCTTTTACAAACAAAACATGTGATCTTAAAAATAGTGAAATTAATAATCTCATAAAGAGTATACTGAAACAACACAAGTAGGATAAGATTTAAATAAATATGCATGCAAGAACAATTTTATAGCTTTATTACTGCTATAGTCTGAATGTTTGTCCTCCTGAAACTCATATTGAAACTTAATCCCCATTATAACAATGTTAAGAGATGGGACCTTTAAGAGGCAATTGGCTCATAAAAGCTCCATTCTCATCAATGTATTAATCCAATCATGAATTAATGGATTAGTGGGTTATCACTGGGGTAGGTCTGTTACAAAACCTGGTTTAATATGCTTGAGCCCCCTCACCATGTGATGCCCTGCAATGACTTGGAACCTTGCAGAGAGTCCTTACTAGCAAGAAGGCCCTTACAAGATATGGCCCCTTGACCTTGGAGTTTCCAGCCTCCAGATCAGTATATGTATATGACATGACAGAATTAAGATATTCTGTTATACAAACATAAAATGACTAAGACACTTAGCAAGCTTTATACTTAGTTAAGCCTCTTTAACCTTAGTTTTTCATCTGATCTGATTGGAATGTCCCTTTCCAACTCACCTGAATATTTTTGGCATTCAAGGCTTCCAAGGATGACTCTGAAGTTTTAGGTCAGCTGCCTCCACCTCTTGGAAATGTGGCTAATGTACACATTACTCACTTCATGTCCTATCAGTTGATAGAGCTAGTTAAGAGGGCTACTCATTCTGCTTATCCTTTTGGTGCCCTAACCCTCTTTATTACATGACAGAAGCAGAGGGAATAAAGAAAAAGTTGTACTACTACAATGCAACCCTAAATTTGGTAATTGTTTTTTATTCAGTTGGGAAACATTTTTCACATTCGGAAGAGTCAAGAAACTTCTCTGAACAAGAAGAATGTACTGATGTACTGATAGTTTTTAAAATAGGGACTGAGAACTTGATCCACAGAAATAGGTCAGCTATGGTTTTATTTCCACAGGGTTTAGAGATCTGCTGGTGGCCAGAAAAATATAGCTGTAGCTTAATCTCTGGGGCAAGGGAGCAAACAGGAAGAAACTTCACCTGCAGGCACAAAGAGTCAATGAGGCAGAGCTTGATCCTGGGGCACTGGTTGTGGGTCTGAGGGAGGAACAATCATGAAGGAGCAGAGTCCAGTGCCATTCAAGTCCTCCTCGGGCCATCCACTGAGAATCTTTGCCAGAAACCTCAGCAGAAGGAAGGGAGAAGGAGAGAAAAGATGGGGAAAGTGGACAGAAAGAGCCCTGTGGAAAGAGCACTTCCTTTATAGACATCATATTGTATGGTCTAGGACTGGAGTGTAATTTGGGGAAGGAGAGGGCATTTATCCCTTCCTTACTCAGCATGGCATCTACTGAAGAAACCACAAAAGCAGCTAAGGTCTCACCAAGAGGCAATAGGAGCGCCACCCGGGCAGGAAGGCCAAGGGAGAGGGACTGCCCATCCACGCCCTAGCAGAAGAAGGTGGGTATAAGGAATGGTGACGGGGACCCAGGGGAGCCTGCAGAAGAATGGACTCCAGAGCCCATGAGATGCAGAGGACACAACAGGGACTTCTCCAATCAGAAGGGAGGGATTTGCAGGCCTGGGAAGGGTGTGCCGGGGATTTTGCTATTGGGAGTAAAGCTTGATACGAATGCTGTGTTTCTTTCTCTTCCTTTTTCTCACGTTCCTTGCTTGCTGCCCTGGCCAGTGGAGCTTGAGGAAACACAGGTGGACCAAGGGGGACATGACCAACGAGAAGCCCATCTGACTTGGAGAGGATTTCCAGGGGGAAAGGCTGGACACAGCAAAGGATTTTTCTCTACACTTCCTTGCTTCAGCATGACTATCCCTCCAAAGCAAAGCTGAAGGTGCTGAACTCCAGGGATCTTAGTATATTATGTGCAAGATCAACATATCCACATAACCTGGGAAATTCCTGTAGGGTTGTGGTGAGAAAAACAAATGCCCAAGCTATTGACTAGTTGGGAAGTGGGCTTCCTGTTTGTCTAAGATTGTCCCTTATCCTGTGCCTTGCACTCATGCTTCCTGGTTCAGCAGACGAGGAAGTCGGTTTCCATGACTGACCTGGGAGAGGCAGTTGGCGAGACATTCAGTCTGATTTTTTGTTACTGCAGGTCCTCCTGCCTTCTGTCTCCCCTCCACCCTCATGAAGGCTCCCAGAGGCCAGTGTCAGGTGGTGCAAAGTACACAAGACAAGGCAGCTGAGACAGCTGTCCACTGGCCTCTTGGTAGGCCCCGTCCATCTGTTCCTCTGTTTATCTTGCAAAATAATAGAGGGGCTTCCACATGCCTCTCCATGGTGGCCGGCCACTGAGCTGGTAGTCAGATATGTGGAGCCAGCAATGCGGACCCCCAAGGAGCAGGGGTCCAGGGCAGACAGAAGGAATGGGAGCCGGGGTTTCAGTTCTAGAGGAGTGGGGCTCCTGGATGAACCTGGTTCACCCATGTCACAGCAGACAGAATTGAGCTCTGGGTCAGCTTCTCACAACCTGTCAAAGATCCTAGCATTCAGAGGCTTCAAAGGATTGAGTAAGGTGACTCTTGTTTTGGGGGGTGGGGAGACAGTCAAAAAAAGCTATACGCAAACCAGAGAAAGGTGTGCAACATTTCTTTTTCATTTGTTTTCTGTGATCTGTGTTCACTTATTATACCATCTGCCTATTTATACTCAATTCCAAAAGCCCCTTCCCTGACCCCGCCATACACTATTTCGAAGACTGAGAAACACATTCTGGCTAGGCCACATCCTCTTGAAACCTCCCTTGGTCCCACTGTTCGGAAAGCTGCCAGACTGTGGTGATGGTAAGTGCATCCCTTGTTTGGGTTTATATTGAAACTGCAGTTTCTTCCCTCTTTCCCTGAGGCTCCACTCAGCTGCTTCATCCTGGTGTTAAGCTCAGACATTTGCTTTCTCTGGAGCTGTTTATTTTGCCAGCGGGAAGTGTCACCTGTCCATTTGCCTGCTAATGAACTGTGCAATCATAACCACCAACACATTCCCACTCGATCGGAGAGGGAGAGGAATATGAATGGCCCAGGCAGCACTGCCAGGGTGGAGTGAGGATGTTGACTGGACAGGAGAAGGGGCCATGTTACAGGTGGGGCCAGAGATAGAAAATAAAAAGGCTTTTTAATTTTTTATCAAGCAGTAATGTGCAGAGCTCTGTGGTGGGTGGCTTATACACATTGTCCCAATTCAACAAAAGAAACTGGAGCTCAGATAAGTGAATGGCTCTCTGGGTTACACAGCTTGTGAGGAGGGTGAATAGCAGAAAAGTGATTTGAACCTTGATTGGTGTGACCCAATGCCAGGGGCTCTGGAAGCTGCTTTATGGTTTGCAGGCTGCCCTGAGGTGGGAGTCACAGACGCAGGTGTTCTGGCACCTTAACGGATTTTTGTTTTCCTGGCACTGGGACTGAATGGGGTTTGGCATCCAGGGGTTCTTGGATTCACTTTGCTGAAGGCTTAAAAGGGAACTTGCAGAAACAACTCCTGAGAGTCCCTTCCTTCAGTTCTACTGTGGGGAAGAAATGTGATTCCATCTTCCACGTTCTGTGTCCTTCTAACCACCAGGACCTACTGATCACAAGCATATGGCTGGCTGTGAAATGGAAACTTATTGCTACTATTTTTGAGCTACTTATCATGAAATGTCCTGTGCACAAAAAGTAGTTCTGAACATTCATTAGCTTCTATCCTTAAAAAGAGACATGTGTTGACTTCAATAATAAACGCTCATTGGTGCTCTCATCTTAGATAATGGTCACATTTTACGGTCATCAATCTAATGGTGTTTAAAACATTATGAGCATCAAGTTGGGATGGAATGGACAGGGAAGCAGAGTCCAGAATGAGCAAGGAGGACACTAGGGGCTGAGGGAGACTTATGGCCCCAGCAGAAACACCCAAGATGGAAAAGTTTAAGGGGAAGGAAAGTGAGAGGCCCAAAGGGGTAGGCTTTAATGAAAATTCACAGGGGAGAGAGAGAGAACCTGCACTGAAGAAGAATCTCCTGTCACACTACATGGGAACAAATGCTGCTCTTGGACTTCCACTAGCCTTTCATGGGTCTTTTTAGAAACGGGGATGTAGGCTGTTGGGTGCACGTATGTGAAAGGATAAACAGGGTGGGGCTATCTAGGGGGTCATTAGATGGCCAGCAAAGAAAAAAGCAACTCTACCATTGTCATTGAGAACAAATACAGAAACTGGAGAAACACAAATGTTTCATTTGTCCCTCAGTGTGTTCTATCACTACGTGGCCTCAGTCAGAGTTCGTGTCTGTGCAGGATAGATCAGGAGAGCACTGTTACCCGACCATGTAGGTCATTCACTCCCATTTCTGACTGACCAAATAAGTGATGTCCCTGGCACATAGGGGGCCTGTGGGCAAGCCAGGGTCTCAGCCTAACTCCACTCCCTTTCTTTGTCTTCAGGCCCCAGGGAATGTGGCATCCCTCTCCTCTAAAACCCTTTGGAACCCACATTTAGTACCTCCTTGGGTGAGTACAAGACAGTGGACGTGGCCCACTGCTCCCCCTGCTAAATTCACTTACTAAGTGTAAATCAGTCAGTCATACAGGTTACAGAGGGGGAACCCCTTAAACAACATTTCATAAAAACAAGTGGCAAAGGAAAATGCTACTAAGGGCTCAAATTCAAAGTTTAAAGTTCAGAGTACACTGTGGATCTCCACTGCCTCTCCTGCAATCTTGGGGTTGAAGAATGAGAAGAGGGGAGGTTCGATTACATTTGTCCTTAAAATGGGTTTCTGCCCATTTTTGATGAGTCACAGTTTAAAAAATCTGGCACATAAAAATCTAAACTTAGAGAAACAGATACGTTAGGCAATACTTAATTGCCTCATAACAGGATGGCTTTATTTTACACAAGCATTTATGACAGGATATCTTTGACTCCAAACACCATTTGGGAGAGTCCTTCCGCATCCCAGGTATTAAGCTGGCTTTGGAATACAAAGAAGTTGATTTTGCTGTTGAAAGTAACAGAAAAGAAGCAGAGAGCAGCTGAGGTCACCTTGTCCATGGAGATTTGCATACAATTAGTTTCAACTCTCTAGATCATGTTCTGTGAGCAACCCTATACCCACTTCAAAGTTTCGGAGTACTTCCAAGACTCCTTCTTAAAGGCTCCTTCTGACTTGCAGGGACTCTTAGTCTCATAGGCATCACACTTTCCCACCCTCAAGCTATTCTCTTCCAGCCAGTGGCAATGACTTGAAGAAGTGTCATGATTAGGATAATACTGGCTTCTATGAAAAAAAGAAAACGTTTATAGCGTAGGATTTACATTTCTCTCAAGAAATAGTCGAATGTGGATGCTTTCCTCCATGTGATGACCAAGGGATCCTTCTTTCTTACTGGTTCAAGAAGACTTTTGCATCCAGTTGGCGGTTGGGGTAATATAGTAAAAAAAGGTGCATCTGCTCTTAGCTGCCATCTTGGAACTAACACATGTCACTTTTGCTCACATTCCATTGGTGAAAACCAGTCAGTCAGGTATTCCCAGGAACAACCTATACTATGGAAAAGTCAGTATGAATTTTTATTGGACAGCTTGCCATATTTGTCAGAGGACATCTCCATTCTTCCTTGATTTCCCCTCTCACAAAGGATTTAGAGTGGTAGAAGCTTTTACAGAAGGTTGGGTAATAAAAGTGTTTTATATTATGACAAAACCTCTTCACATTAAGCTTAGATATACCTATTTAAAAAAAAAATCCTTTGGCTGTCAAACCCCTAGTACTTCCTTACTGGGCACTGTCTTAGTCTGTTTTGTGTTACTATGACAGAATACCTGAGACTGGATAGTTTATTTTTAAAATTGTTTTGTTTGGTCCACAATTCTAATGGTTGGAAAGTTCAAGATTGGGTATCTGGTGAAGGCCTCAGGTTGCTTTCACTCATGGCAGAAGGTGAAAAGAAGCAGGTATGTACAGAGCTCACACAGTGGGAGAGGGTACAAGAGACAGGGAGGAGATGACATTTTTTTTTTTTTTTGCAGCTAACTCTGTTGGGAACTAGTAGAGTTGAGAACTCATTCACTCCAGAAGGAAGCCATTAATCTATTCATGAAGGATCCATCCACTGGGACCCAAACACATCTCCCTAGTCCCTACCTCCTATTACTGCCATACTGGGGATAAAATTTCAACATGGGATATAATGGGGACAAACAAACCATATTCAAACCATAGCTGGCACATTTCATAGTTAGTTTTTCTAATCTCTCTCTCTCTACTCATCCAGTTCCCAAATTATTTTTAATATTTTTTGTGCCAAGTAGTTAGGGGCCAGATCCTAGCATGTGTAGCCCAGGGTTGAGACAGGAGTGTATATATATCTTTATGGGATCCCTTTCTCAAGTCTTCTCTTCTCTTGAATCTCCCTGACACTTTCCAGCTCCCATGTGGTCCCCTTTCTCGTACACATGCTAGAAATCCAAGGCTTTAATTTCCCTGCTTTGTTGTGTTTTTCCTGTAACTACATCTGCTACCCATTCTATAGTACTTGGAGTTCTTCCCCCAGTCTGTTTATTATTATTTTACTTTTCCATGTCTGCTGGTAGCTGGTCCCTGCATCTTCTCAGGGATTTTCACTGCTTTTAGTCAGTGAGAGAGGGTGGTATGCTCTTAATCCATTCTTACCAGAACCAGAACCCACTGAAGGTTTTTAAACAGTTAAATGGTATGTAGCTCTCTATTGCAGAAAGCTCTCTTTGGCTAGAGCAAGGAGAATAGATTGAAGCATTTATGTCAGAGGCAGAGAATACACAGAAGAGAAAAGAGCTGGTACAGTAAGCTAAGAAGGAGATGCTACAGACCAAGTCTAAGGTAGTGGCAGTTGAAGTGGAAAGAAGAGGGCAGAGTCCAAGAGCTACTGAAAGGTGAATTCTGCAGGATCTGATGGCCAGTTCAATCTGGAGGCAGAGGCACATGGAAGTATCCAGAATAACTCCCTAGGAGGGGAACAGGAAGAGGAACAAGTTTCTCCATGATTGTCAGTCTTTGAGAACGTTCATAGGCAAGTGCTTCTCTCATAGACCAAAATGAATAGATTTAATGTCTTTCTCAATTTTCCCTCTTTACATTCCAGGATCATTTGCCTTTGTGATATTGGCCATGCCAAAATAGTCTCCATTTTAGCAAAATGCATTTGAGACAGCTTGAAGCATTGAAAAGCTTACTATTTGCCTGTTTGCCATTTTTGATCAAATTCAGATAGATTTTATTTGCATACCAAACCACTTCTTAAATTATGAAGTAGTCATAGAGTAGAGCTTTTATTCTGTATATGTTGCATTCTGATTTTCTTTTTAATCTTTGTTAAGAATTTTGCCGTTTGTTTCTATGATTGGTTAGCAAAATATGGTTGGATGATATTTCAAATATATCAAATATTTTTAAAAGAATTAAGAAAACTGAGCTTGCCTGAGTTGTTTGTTAAAGCAGGTAATAACTGTGATGTTGGTGTAGCTGTAGATAGCATACTGTTTTCCTGATTTTTTTTGTGTGGAGATAGACATGTCTTCTTATGTTTTGTATAAACACCATGCACAAACATGCCATGGGCATATATATTTGTTTTACAGGTCCCCATACCTCACCTACTGATACATAATTTGATCTTTCAGCTCCTTACAAATTCTGCAGTCCTCTATTATCTTTCACAGTTAAGTTAAATAATGATTAATCAGTCCAACTATGAATAATTTGCCTCTTAATTTAATATGAATATATTTTCGTCTGCTAAGTATGCCTACTAAGAGGTAGGCCCAGCACACATACGGCTTGATCACAGTACCAAGACGGAGGTCTACTTGGTCCCACTAGTACAATCTTCCTCACACTGCAAGCCTTGTGCTTAAGTTTGGGTTGAAAAAAAGGTCTGACACTGGAAATAAGTTCCCAAGATAAACAGTATGAAGGCCAGAGAATGAAAGCCCTTATGTTTGAGATGGAACTGGATTATTTCTTAGAAAGGCTTTTGAGAAAGGAATCTGTGGGCAGAAGAAGAAAGAGGCTCCTTTTGTATAGCTTGCCACAAGTTGGCAAAAGAAGTGGAAAGGGGAAGGACTTTGGTCATTGGCTGCCAACAAGTCCTTAATTTGGGATAAATCTTCTAGGGTTAGGTGCTTCAGACAACATTCTTGTACTATAGAAAGCATCACTGCAAGGCATTGCCCTGTTCCCTACATGGGCCATCGTTTCTTCTTTTCTAGACCCGGGCTAATGCTGAGTCAGAATGCTTAGTTGGATCAGTTAGAAAAGAAGGATGAGTGGAGATATGAACTGCAGGCTCTTTTGTTCATGCTTAGGTGTTGGGAAGTCAGGCCTTTGCCACTGTATTGCTCGACTAGAGATATCTTTTATCAACACAGAAAAACAGAACTTTGGGTGGAAAATTCTACCTTGCTTAGAGCTCTGGGTAATGCTTTTAATCATGTATATTTCTGTTGTCTTCCTTCAAATACAATTGTTCTAAGAGTTCACTTGCTGGCATCAGCAGCATTTTGTTTTGCTGTATGTAGGATCTGGTGATCTTGAGCTGGGGATGTTCTTTGGTCATAGTTTTGCAAAAGGTGTGGTCAGCACAGCTTGGGCTGTTGATTCTGCTGGAAAAGGAGACTGAGATAGAGAGTCAGCTGGATTTAAATGCTTTGCAAAGCACATGCAAGGATTTGTTAATACAGTACAGTTAGCCAATTGAAAGCATTTTCAAATACCCCTGGGTGTTGGGGTCAGAGCTAAGTAGAGGAGTAAATTCCACATGTGAAAGAACTTAAAATAACATCAAACAACAGACTCAGAAATATTTGAAGTAAATCCCGTCTGCAGATCTCACCAAAAGACAGGCAAAAAGTCCACAGTAGACCTTGGATTCATTTCAAGACTCAGACATCTTGGTCAATGGCTGCAATGAGTGTATTTATTGTGGAATATTTTAGATTTTGTTCATTTATTCATGAATACTCAATGGCTAACTCATCATTCAAAATGCTGCCAAAACATTTTTCCATGAAAAGGAATTAAACAGCTATGGAGAAGTTTGCTGATGAGGTTTATGAAAAGGGATTCAAATTTCCTGTGTCAAATAACCTAGGACAAGCTGAGGTGGAAAGGGCCCTGAAGTCCAGAGATGCACCTTCGGGCCAGAAGTGTGCCACTGCAATTGCTCCTCAGCCTTTTGGCTAAGATGTAGTGTGTGTTGTAGTCAGAGGGAGAACCAGAGTCACACAGGCAGGCCAGTCCCTATCTGAGGTGAGATTACTGTGGCAGTGAGGATAATAATGATGAATTAGCAAATACCTATTGAATACTTAATGAATTTTACTTGTCCAAGGCTTCACAGCAGGAAAATGCCAGAGCTGTGATTCAAACCCAGAGCCACTAATCTAGAGCCCTTATTATTTTTTTAAGTTTTCAAGCAAAGTTTATTAGAAAAATAAGGGAGAAAAGAGTGACATGCCAGAGTTGGCATGGGTGAAAGAAACCGTCAGAGCCCTGATTCTTAACCATTACTCCACCAAACAGGCCAGTGGGGAGCCTGGGTCTCCTTGGCTAGTGTGAGAAATCTCGGCAAAACTTAGCATTTAGAATTCTGTTACCAAGTGGGCCATTGTCTGAGCCATTTTTGCAAGGGTGTGCAGGTGTGTGCCACACAACTCCAGAGGATGCTGTTCATAGTTTATGCGGCTGCCACTCCTGTCCCGAAAATTGCACAGTAGACCAAGTGACAACCATAACTATGTCTCCACCATTTCTATCCTCTAGCTGTCACAAGTAAGATACCTGCTGAGAGGTGAATGACTCTGCGACAAGGTCATTGGCTACAAAGAAAAGTTAGCACTGGCCTGCAAAGGACAGCTCTTCCCACTGGTGAGTCATTGCTTCCCAGTGTCCTGTGGCATGGTCTACTCATGGCTGATATATAAGTCAAATGTGTGCAAAGGAATTTGGAAAGAGATAAGTACAGATAATAAAGCTTATTTGCTTACAAAAAAAATCTAGTCTACCCCAGAGAAGCCAAAGAATGGAGTTGCCATCAATATGGGTGATACTCCTGAACTGCTTGCTCTTTCAGAAGCAAAAAAAAAAGGGAAATATTTTGAAGCAAGTAATTCTCTGGAAGCAATTTATTAGTGCTGTGGGAAGGCTAGAAATGCTTGTTGCTAGGAAAATGAAATCAGTGCATGTTTGGATTTGCGTCTCACAGAGGGATCATAAATGCTACTCTCTGCTGGCAGGGCTGGCTATGAGCAGCGAGAATGACTATGTGCTACTGTCCCAAGGATGTGTGTGAGGGCTGGAGAAAGATGTCTCAGCTGCTGCAGGGTCTCTGTGGGAATCTCCTTCAGTTCCTCTCTGGCCTGGATGAGCCAAGCTAAGGAATGGAGCCTCTAAGGTCTGGCTTCTGCTGGCAGCCCTGTGGACTGGGCTGACATTTTGAGGAAGAGTTACTCTCCAGGCACTTTGGAAACACGCAAAGAAGACCTGGCCATGGGTGGTTTTACAAGTGATTTCTCATTTCCCAAATGTCCTCACAGCTGGTTTCCAGATCCGAGGAAGGAACTATTATAAGCAGTTGTTTCAGACAGCAGCAGAGCAGGAACAGAGAGTCTTCATCAGCCCCGGTCTGCCACTAGCTTTCAGGATAGCTTGTATTAATTCTTCTATCTCTTGTGGGGGGTCCTCAGTTTCCCCATGTGTAAAATGGAAGTATAGAAGGTTTGACTCAATATTTCATTCCAGTTCTAAATCCTACAATCCTATGAAACACAGATTGATCTGAGAGCATTGCTGAATTGCTGCAAAATAGTTTTTGTTATTATTTATTTCGATGAAACCAGGATTCTAAAATAATGTCCAGCTAGCCATTGGAATCTCAGTAAACTCAATAAATGGATTACCCTTAGTAAACTCAATAAATGGACGAACCTCTAAACAGTCTGAGAAACAAACAAAACAATGGTAGATGGAAGGCCAGGTATGAGGTTTTAGGTCTAAGAAGCAGAGAATTATCTCCTATTTCCAATCCGACTCCAAATCCTCATTTCAATTTGCGCTGAATTTCTGAGTGGTTGTAGACACACAGACCAGTGTAGTGAAAAGACACTGGAAAAGGAATCTAAAACCTCATTTGGGCTCTATTACTTAGTAGAAGTAGCCAATTTCCCCATCCTTCCTATACCCACTTCTCAGAACACTTGCTTCGTAAGCCCTGTGAGTGGGTGGGGATTTAGGGAACAGAGATGGAAAGGAAGCCCCCATTTAGGCAGGGCCAGTCAGATCTGCACTTCTCAAAAGCTGTCACTGGAACATGATCAGTGGTGTGCTGGTCAAGGGTCAATATTCACCATTGCTGGACACCAGCTGGGAGGGCAGCAGTGTACAGGACTGACTCATGGAGAGGTCAGGCTACTGAGAAAAACAGATGAGCAGAGAAGCAAATATGAAGGATCATGAGGTAAAGGAGAGAAAAGGAGAGTAAGAAAGCTGAGTTAATAAAGGTTTTAAGATCCTGGTCCCATTCCCTTCTGTACTTCCTGCCCCAAAACCTTGGGCTTACCTTAACCCTCACCTTGTCTGAATTAGTTTTTCTTACATGCAACCAATCTCTGATCACCCTTATCTTACTGTGACTTTATGTAAGTGACTCTATCTCTGGGTTCCTCCGTTTCCTCCTCTGTAAAATTTGGCAACCAGCGTATGTATTTCTGGGTTTCTTTTCTAGTCCTCTGTATAAAAAGTTTTTACAAATCAAAATAGAATTAAGTCACAGTGACTTACGTTTTTCCCAGTTATGCAGATCCATACCACAACCACGCTACGTCTATCCATGTAAACAGCCTAAATAGTTGTTGTCTTGGCAAAGACTACTGTCCCTTCCAGTACCCAGGAATGGAGAATGGAAGAATGGACCCAGACTGTCATGGTACAAAAGCAACATGCCAGCACTCAATGCTGCTAAAGATGAGGTAAGTCGATGGCCTGTACTCGTGTAACTCCTGTCTACTTTCGCTGTCACCATGGCCCATGCATGAATTTATAACTCCAGTGTGCCTGCTGGAAAATGAGACTGAGGTATCAATAGCACCCAGGTTTCAGAGCTTTTTCTTAGACCCCTTTGAAGTAGGTAGAATGTTAGTGACTATGTGCAGTTTCCGATTGGAGTTTTCATTGCGTAGAGATTCTCAAAGCATCTATGTGGCATCTCACCAGTGCCATTGTCTGCCACAAAGGAAGGCTGTATGGGTGGCCGGGTAGTGTGTGTTTATAGTCACTGAACTGCAAGGAAAAACAGAATATATGCAGCTGTAAGGAATTATATTAGACACAAAAAGAAAAAAGAAATGAAAAAATAAACCTTTTCTAGCGTGGTAAGACAGTGGTGTATATTAAAAGGGACAATGTGTTAACAAAATCTTGAAATATTTTTAGAAAAAGCAGACTGGGTATCATTCAGTACTGCTTCGAGGCACAGGAATAGATCTAATGACATCTCAGTGTCCCTTCCAGGCCTAGACTGATGACAGGGTCTCCATCAAAGGGTCCCTTTTCTCCCATTGCACCAAATTTCTATCAATTTCATCAAGTTACTATCCATTCTCCTGTAACTGCTTGAGGAGGTCCATATTTTAGACAACTATAACTTTACTCTTTCCCATCTAGTCCTCAATGTCCACCCACTTCACCCCCATTCTCTACCTCACGTGGGAGGGGATACCTAACAGCAAGAGTCTGGACACTATGAACAAGAGGGCAAATCTCTTCTGGCGGTTGAACCAGTTGCCCTCTGCATAACTGAGGATATACGTCCCATTGTTTCTCACTCAGTGTCTGTGTCACCCATGCTCCCTAAATATGCCCTTCAGAGGGCAGTACTCAAAGGCTTCCAGAGACGTCCTTCTAACTTGACACCCCTACCCACGGGCAGCAGAAAATTAGTGATTAGCAGATCCAGCTAACCAGTGGATAAATCAACCTCGGGTCCCCGAATCCTAAAGAAACTCGGCATGTGGTGCTTAACACTCAGGCTATTCCATCAGTATATCTCATTGATCTCTTGGGAGATGACTGAATTAAAATACATACATATATATATATGTTTTATTTTTTGTAGAGATGGGAGTCTGTCTAGGTTGCCCAGGCTGGAAACTCCTGGTCTTAAGCAATCTTCCCACCTTGGCCTCCCAAAGCACTGAGATGACAGGTGTGAGCCACTACGCCTGTAATCTCAGATGTTTAACACTAGATGTCTAAATTCTAAAGACCTTTTGGTGAAAGGAAAGGACATGGGACAAAGCTACTTAGTAACCTCATTCTCACCAGGGGGCATTTAACAGTAGGCCCATTTGGCATTCCAGATGATATTGCATCATTTATTCAGTATTTGTTCATCAAGGATTTATAATTTCCCAATGTGTCTTTTGTCCACTCACTTTCTCCTCATTCCCACAGCCATTTCCCTCTTCCAGGGAAAAGGAACAAAATGGCACTGATATTTCTTAGTACAGGCACTGTGTTTTGGGTGCTGCATGTACATTGTCTTGTGAGCTCTCCCTAGGTTTCTGAAGCCATCTTCCAAATGTACTCCCAACCTTCACATGCTACCCTCTTCATCCATACTACACACAGATGCCAGAAAATCCTTCTGTCACATTTAAAAATGTTGACAACTTCTCACTTCCTTCTGGATGAAACTTAAGTGGTGTAGCCCTCACAGCTTGCTTCAGTCCCTCCTGCATCTTCTTCAATTACCCCCTACAGAGACTCCACAGAGAAGTTTTGCCACCTTTTCTGAACTCAGAGAATATTTCCATATCCTGTGGACTTTGTCCACATTGAAGCACTTATATAAATGTTCTTTCCATCCTTCACATTTGGAAAACTCTTCTTAGTTTATGAAACCACAGCTTAAACATCATCTTATCTTTCTATCCTTCTCTAGGTTTCCCAGGTAGAGTTAATTAGACTTTCATCTCTTCTTCTTATACCACTTTATATAAACTTAATTTACAGCACAGCTCACATTGTATTATAGATCTGTGATGTGTTACTCAGGGTCAGCCACCTGCTACTACAAACAACTCAAACATGTTCATGGCTTGACATAACAAAGGTCTATTTCTTGCTTATGCAACAGGTTAATAGAAGAGTTCCTCCTAGAGGTTCTTTTCTCCAAGTGATGACTCAGGGATCCAGGCTGTTTCCATTTTATAGCTCTGTTAAGCCCTAAGATCGTGGAGTCCTTCACTCCCAGACACAAAAAAACCGAAAACAAAAATAAACACAAGTACCAAAAAACTCCAGAAGATAGAGTAGGAGGTTTTAAGGATCCAGGTCTGGCCCACTCTCCAACCATTACTTCAAGACAAGAAGCCTTCATTTATATCCATTGACTACTTTTCATAGGACTCTCAACTCACCTTACTACTGAGTTGGGGCCTAGAAATATCTTCAGGAGAAACAACAACAACAACAACAACAAAACCCAAGAAATAAACAAATAACAACAACAACAAATATCTATATCCAGCCAAGGATAATGTTATAACCTTTGTGCTTTTCAATGGAACTGCCCTCCATTGTGAGGTTTTGGGCATCAGTAAGGCTCCACATTATGGTATGAGACAACTGGCATGTGTTCAGCTTCCATTTTTGTCTATTGATACTCAATTACTCAAAACTATGGCAATTAACTATTAAGTTAATAGAGAAATCAAAATGGCTTATAATATTTACCATTAAACACAAAGAGTGAGTCACATTGCCAAAACTTCTGGAACTCTAAGGAAATTTTTGGTCACCTCTCTCAACTTTGTAGCATAATTGTTGAAGGTTAATCCTTTCTAATGCACCTACTGGTCATTAAAAAACAAACAAAAAACAGAGTTTTCTTTTCCTCCACTTCAGGCCTAGGATTATTCAAATAATATAGTTTTTAAGGGTAAATAAGTTCCTAGCTGATATATATGAAGAACATTTGATGCTGCCCCTAAACCAAGGTTGCAAGAGGACATAGGTTGCAATTTTCTTTTGTTGACAAGGTTTGACAAGGAGACAAATCCCTTCTAATATAAACACAGGAGAGGATACATGTTTAATAGAGAAAATTACTTTAAAATAATTGATATTTAGAGTTTAGTGCATTAAAAAATAATTTAAGCTTTGATTTTTAAAGCTTTTCTATCTTTTGTGAGTCCTGGTTGTAGTCCACAAAATTGATGAAGGAAACCAGAGGTAGGGAAGACTTAAGTGATTTGGCAATGGTGAGAATGCAAATCATAGGTTGTTCTGGAACTTGCTCCTGCCTCCCAGTCCAGGGCTCATTTCATGAGCTGATACACAAAACAAGACCACTGGCATCACTTTAGTGCCATTTTCTCACTTCCTGCTCATTCCTTGTCTCACTCCCAATGGACTTCCCATCCCAGCTCTTCCCTAATGTAGCTAAGCCTCTTCGATGACCTTTATGACATTAAATTTAATGGATCTTTTCCAGTTTTTGCCTTACATAGTCTTCAGTCTCTAAGCAGGGCTTAACTTGAAAGACTACCACTTTCTCCTGCAACACCACCTTCCCTTGGCAACTATCACATAACACCCTGATGGTTCGTTTCTACCGCCTCTCTGGCTGTCCCTTCTCTGTAGCCTTCAACTGCTCATCTTCTCTATCCAGACCATCAAAATTCATATGACCCCAGATTTCATCCTGGACCCTCTTCTCTTCTTTCTCTGTAACTTCCTCTCTATTGTCCATGCTCATGACTTCAATGGTCACTTATTCACAAATAAACTCCTCATTTTATAACATTATATGTAATTATAAACAGCTAAAAGTCTCTTCTGAGTTCCAGGCTTGTCCACTTCTATTTACAGATGCCTCAAACTTACTTTGAGATCTAAGCTGAAATCTTTTCTCCCTATATCAGATCCACTTCTCTTCCAATGTCTATCCCAGTGAATGGCACTGCTGTTGACCCAGTAGTACAATTTAGGAGACCCAGAGTCATTTTCCATGCTTCCCTCTCCCTTCCTCTCCACGTTTTATCTATTACCAAACCCAGTCCACTTCACCTCCTAAATACCTCTCAGATATATCACTTTCTCTCCTATCTTTAATTAAAACCACCATCATAGCCCGACTGGGCTACAAGACCAGTAACGAATCTCCCTGTACTCACTATTGCCATTTTATAGTTTATTCTCCACACTGCAGCCAAAGAGATATTTTCAAAAGGTTAATCTAATGATGGCTCCCACTACCTCTCCTCTGTGCTCATCCAAGTAGTTCAATAGGTTCTTAGGAAAAAGACAAAATCCTTATTCTCAATAAGAAATCCTGTGCTCTGTAACTCCTACCCATCCTATAATCTCTCTTCATACCACACTCCCCCTGCTCTCTGAGTTCCAGCTACATGTGTTTTCTTTAGCTCCTTGACCATTACAAGTGCCATTCTACCACAGGAAAGACAGATCCACAAATTCAATGAGCTTACTTCTGTTAAAGCCCTTCGCAGAACCCCATACTTCTCCTTCACGAAACTTCTCAAAACAGTAATTTACATTTATTTATATGTTCATGTGTGGATGCCTATCTTTGTCACTAGATCATAAGCTTAATAAGATGCGACCATGTTCATTTTTGCTCATCATTATAGCCATAGCACCAGTCACTGTGCCTAGCACATACTAATGTTCAATAAAGTTTTTTCCAATAAATAACACAAATAATGACATTAATTAGGTAATCAATCAATAAATTATGTTTTCTTCATTTTCTTTCTGTGTTAATACTCTGTCATATGTATTAATGACTTTAGATGACCTCATATGAAGCAGTTTTTTTTTTTCTATTGGCACTAAATTTCCTCCATTCAAGATTCACATTAATTCCTTTTATGAAAAGAATTTCAGGACTATTTGGTAACCAAGTCTGTGATCATATTTTTTATTCAAGATGACTGAGGCTTCATTGTAGCGTCTAAAAAAATGACAACACATTTGCAGAAATGAAGATACTAGAGAGGTGACTGGGAAATAGGGGTGCTCTTTAACAAGGGCTCCAGTCTGGAACCAGGAGGGCAGGATACAAAGGCCAGCTCCAGCTATATCAGCAGCTTGATTGCGAGGAAATCACTTCCTTCCCTGGGCCCCGGTTTGCTCCTCTGGGAAATGAGAGGGTTGTTCTAAATCAGAAGACTTCTGTCTTCAACATGTGACATGATTCATGAGAATGGCCATCCCACTGCCTGCCATTTCCCTGTAAAACCAGAACTCTCCCTGGGGGAATAAGGTCTCTCAGAGCCAAAGCCTTTTCCTTCTCCAAGGCTATATTTTTTCTGGTAGTTCTTAACCTGCCACTTACAATGGGAATGTACCACGAAAAATTACACTTAGTCTCTAAAAGGTACATCTTTATCACTCTGTCTGACAATCATTCCTCCATAATCAGGATGGAGGAGACTATGTCTCATCTGCTAATACTCCATTTCTAGAAATGATGTAAGTCAGTATAGCAAGTGCCCATTTCTGACTGAGCATTGCAAAAGGAAAGCACTGGAGTCAGGAGTCAGGATGTGTGTCCCAGGTTTTCCACATCCTGGTTTGGTAAGCTTTGGGCATGGTTACTCAACTTCTCTGAGTCTAGGGTCTTTAATTTGGATGTTTGTCCCCTCCAAGTCTAATGTTGAAAGGTGATCTCAAATGTCGGAGGTGGGGCCTAGTAGGAGGTGATTGGGTCATGGGGGGTGGATCCCTCATGAATGGCTTGATGTTGTTCTCAAAGTAATGAGTGAGTTCTCACTCTATTAACTTCTGCCCGAGCTGGTTGTTTCAAAGAACCCATCTCTACCTCCTTGCTCTCTTACTTCTGCTCTTGCCATGTGACATGGCTGCTGCTCTGTCACTCCCCTCACTTTCCTCCATGAATAAAAAAGAACCCATCTCCACCTCCTTGCTCTCTTACTTCTGCTCTTGCCATGTGACATGGCTGCTCCTCTGTCACTCCCCTCACTTTCCTCCATGAATAAAAGCTTCCTGAGTCTTCACCAGAAGCTAAGCAGATATTGGCATCGTGCAGAACAATGAACCAAAACCCCTTTTTATCTTTACAAATTATCTAGCCTCAGGTTCAGGTTTTTCTTCATAGCAACGCAAGAATGTACTGATACATATATCTAACTGGCTTACTTCATAGGGTGGTCATGAAAACCATATGGGACAGCATTTAAGAAAATTATTTAAAAACTTTATGGTACAGGCTGAGGCGGAAGGATCGCTCGAGTCCAGCAGGTCGAGGCTGCGGTGGCCGGGAGTGGCCACTGCACTCCAGTCTGGGCGACAGGGTGAGACTCCAACTCAAAAAACAAAACAAAACAAAAAAAACTTTATGGTACAATAAATATGAGGTTTCAGATGCCTAAAACATGCCTCAGGGAATAAAGGCATATAGAGTCATGATGCCAATATCATAAAAATTACACCTTCAGCAACCATTTGGTGCCAATTTCTAGTAGATTGAGATGTTTAGCTGCTCAAATAGCCTTCTGCACAGACCAAGATCACAGCATTCCAAAAATCCTAGACCTCTCAAAGCAAAATTTGAAATAATCTTGAAAATTTCAAGATTATTTAGTGAAGAAATAACTGTTTACCTTGTAGGGTGACAAAGGATTGAAACTCACATATTTAGAAAAATGATAGAACCATCAGGTAAATATCAATAACAAATGGAAAAAGCATGTTAGAGATATTCTAACTCATAATGTAGACTGAAAAAATAGTATTCACACAAGAAAACCTGCTTATTGTTCTGGTTCAGTAACAACTTTTTTAGCACTATCAGAGACTAATTTCTCCCAAATAACTGAAGCCTAAAAATAGAGTGAAAACCTTAACATCTATAGACAACTGATTTTTAACTAGGGTGCCATGACCATCCATGGGGAAAAGACAGTGTCTTCAACAAATGATGCTGGGAAAACTGAATATCTACATGCAGAAGAATGAATTAGGTCCTTACTTTGTCTTACCTCACTTTATGCCATATCCAAAAATCAACTCAGAATGGAACAAAGAGCTAAAACAAAGAGCTCCTAGAAGAAAACATAGAGTAAAAGCTTTATGACATTGAATCATTGCCAATAATTTCTTGGATATGACACCAAACATGCAGGTAACATCAAAAACATAGATAAACTAGACTTCATCAAATTTAAAAACTTGTCTACATCAAAAAACACTATCAAGAGCATGAAAAGACAACCCACGGAGTGGGAGAAAATATCCACAAATCACATACTTTATAAGGAATTAATATTCAAAACATATAAAGAACTCCTATAGCTTAAAAACAAACAAACAAAAGCCCAATTCAAAAACAGGCTAATGATTTATTTATTTATTTATTTTGAGTTGGAGTCTCACTCTGTCGCCCAGACTGGAGTGCAGTGGCCGCTCCTGGCCACTGCAGCCTCGACCTGCTGGGCTCCGGCGATCCTTCTGCCTCAGTCTTCCAAGTAGCTGGAACTATAGGCATGCGCTACCACACCTGGTTAATTTTTTATTTATTGTGGAGATGAGGTCTTGCTAAGTTGCCTGGGCGGTTCTCGAACCTGCAGGCTCAGGCAATCCACTCACCTCGGCCTCCCAAAGTGCGGGATTACCGGCTGAGCCACTGAGCCCGGCCGCTAATGATTTAAATAGACATTTCTCCAAAGAAGATATGCAAATGACCAATAAGCACTTGAAAAGATATTCAATATCACTAGCCATTAGGGACATGCAATCAAAACTACAATGAGATATGATTTAATATCCATTAGAAATTCCATTACCAAAAATAATTTTTCAGGGAAAATAAGAATTGTTAGTGAAGATGTGAAACAATTGGAACCCTTGTTACATTGCTGGAGGGAATATAAAATCATGCAGTCACTGTGGAAAAAACCTTGACAATTCCTCAAAATATTGAATGTGAACTATTACAAGATTCAGCAATTCCACTAGTGGATATATCCTAAAGGTATCTTAGAGAAAGACCCAAAAAGACACCAGTGTTCATAGTAACATTATTCATAAAGACAGAAAGGTGGAAACAACTCAAATGTCCACCAACAGATGACTGAATAAAAAATATGGTATACACATACAATGGAATATTATTCAACCTTAAAACTGAATGAAACTCTGACACATGCTACAGCGTTATGCTAAGTGAATAATGAACATTATGCTAAGTGAAATAATCTAGATGCAAAAGAACAAATATATGAATCTGCTTATATGAGGTGCCTAGAAATGGCAAATCCATAGACACAGAAGGTAGAACAGTTTCTCAGAAACTGGAAGGATGAAAGAATGAGGAGTTAATGCTTAATTGGTACAAAGTTTCTCTGTAGGATGATGGAAAGTTCTGGAGATGGATGGTGGTGATGGTCACACAAAAATGTGAATGTACTCAACTGAATTATAAACTTAAAAATGTTGAAAATGGTACATTTTACATTGTGTATATTTTACCACAATAAATAACAAATAGAATGGAAGTTCTGACATTGTAGAAAATTTTTTTGCTGTTACTTGAATATGTTTTCTTTACCGAAGGGTAAACTTTTACGGAGCAAAGGTGGAATTGATGAAAAAGAGCCAGTGCCTGAGTTCCCAGTGCCCCCTGCAGCCCTTGCTCACATTTATCAATCTCAGGTTTTCTGCAATCAAATTTCTTCTTTCCCCCTTGAAAATACTTTTCATGGTGGAAAATAAGGATGCCAGGCTTCAGCACCCTCGCATCTCTGGATAAATGAGATGTCACCCCAGCCTGCAGTTACTGTCCAGATCTGCACTGCAAAGAGCAAAGAAGAAAACAGAGTCAATGCTTTGAGTCAGAGAAAGAAAAAAGACACAGTCTTTAGGGGCTGGGGGCAGGGAGAGGGGTGAGAGTGGGAGCAAGAAGTATTCCAGTAATGGCCCTTTGCCTCTGCCATGCCTGGGGAGAGACCTATACAACACATAGGCTCAAATGTGATGGATGCAAAGCCCCCCATGCAAGAGGGGGATGCCAACAGTTGTACCGGAAGAACTCTCATCTTTCTTTTTTTTTTTTTTTGAGTTGGAGTCTCACTCTGTCGCCCAGACTGGAGTGCAGTGGCCGCTCCCGGCCACCGCAGCCTGGACTTGCTGGGCCCCGGCGATCCTTCCACCTCAGCCTTCCAAGTAGTCAGAATTACAGGCATGCGCTACTACGCCTGGCTGATTTTTTTTGATTTATTGTAGAGATGAGGTCTCGCTGCTCAGGCGGGTCTCGAACCCTCAGGCTCAGGCAATCCACTCACCTCAGCCTCCCAAAGGCGCAGGATTACAGGCTGAGCCACCGAGCCCGGCTGAATTCTCATCTTTCTACTCAGGAGCACAAACTCCATGGCAGAACAATCGCCAGGGCAGTCATTAGACAGGGCTACATTCCATACTTCCACCAACAACAGGCTGATGCTCAATATCTGCTGTTGCAACCACAGCAGACCACAGAAACCCACCAGCTTCATGACAAACTTTTGCTTTCAAAGAAAGGTTTCTGTCCAGGAGATATAATGCTGCAAACCATGGAGAATTAAGTGCTACATCCATCACTTGCTAATAGAACTCAATCTTTTTTTCAATAAGAGGAGACATTTTTATTTAGTCTTCCTTTCATTCTCCCACTGCGTGTGTTGGGGAGCTGGTGGTGAGATAAAAGAAAAAGACTGCGGGAAGCATCACTGAGGAGGAGTAAACACTATATTAGAGGTAATAGTATATAAGAAAATAAGTAGAGAGAAAACCATTTCTGGCTGGGCTCGGTGGCTCATACCTGTAATCTCAGCACTTTGGGAGGCCAAAGTGGGAGGCCAGGAATTTTGAGGCTGCAGTGAACTATGATTGGACCACTGTACTTCAGCCTGGGCAACAGAATGAGACCCTGTCTTGAAGGAAGGAAGGAAGGAAGGAAGGAAGGAAGGAAGGAAGGAAGGAAGGAAGGAAGGAAGGAAGGAAGGAAGGAAGGAAAGAAGGAAGGAAGGAAGGAAGGAAGGAAGGGAGAAAAGGAGGGAGGAAGAAAGGGAGAGAGGGAAGGGAGGAAGAGAAGAAGGGAGAGAAGGGAGGGAGGAAGGAAGGACCCTAACCCTCCATTTCTTCTAAATTTTTCTATTTGCAAGTCATACAGATATCCAACATTGGTATCCAAATTCTCCCAGCAGATCGCTCATCTTCACTTCACACGTGTAGTTCGGTGATTTATGCAAAAAGAAGATGATGGCAATTCTTCCTCAATCATAACTAAAATATTGAGGAAGGGATGAATAGATAAAGAGGATTTTTAAGACAGTTAAACCACTCTATATGATACCAACATGGTGGATGGATGGCATTTTATATTTGTTCAAGCCCATAGAATATACTGTTAACATCTTTTGAAATTTAACAAAGCAGCTCTAAAGTTCACCTGGAAAAAAAAATGGGTAAGTATATTTTAAAATATCTTGGCAAAATAAAAGTAGTGAGGACACAATAACCTCATCAGGCATTACGGTATATTATAAAATCATGTGAATATGTAAAATAGTGCTGGTTCTGAAACTGACAGATCAATTGAAGAGAATAGAGAAACTAGATGTAAATCTTCATGTATTTAAGAATAATTAATTTGGAAGATAGCAGGGACAGATAGGATTGCTTAAAAGATGGTTTTAGTGCAATTGATTAAATTTTTTAGAGAAACTAGTCCAGCTCCTACTAGATATTGCTCTAAGTTTCACCCGCCCTACCTACCCCAAGTGTTCAGATCTTTCTGAGCTTCCCAGATCTATGACTCCAGAGCTCAGGAAGCTTTACTCAACTCTGGTCCTCTGATTCTAGTGTCCCATGATTGTCTCTGCATCCCCTAACCTTCCTGAGAACACAGCTTCTGTGGGGACCGTGACCCTCCCTTGCTGGCATCATTCTTTGGTAAGGAGTACCTCACCTTCCCACGAGCATCTTAGGCCAAAGTGTGGTCATAAGCCTCTTTGACTCTCACAGCACATGCAGGACCAGGCTATGTTTGAAGATTTGGGAATAACAAAAAGGAAATACTTAGTAGTTGCCAAAGGTTAGTGGGGGAGCAAGGGATGAATAGAGAGAGTACAGAGAAGTTTTAGGGCAGTTAAACTACTCTATATGATACTATCATGGTGGATGGATGGCGTTTTATATTTGTTCAAGCCCATAGAATATACTGTTAAAGAAAAAAATTATTCTGATACTTGTTAAAACAATAAGGAAGATATTTTGCAAGACTCTTATGATAGGTGTCAAGACTATTTGCATAGGGCCCAATTCCAAAGACAGCTGAGTATTTACAGCCAATGAGTAGGATAAGAGAGTCAGTGTGTAGAAAATTATTAAGAAGGGATATGAAGGGTAAACCAACTTAACAGGCTTCTTGCTAAGGACAGGCCAGGGTGACCAGATAACAAGAGGCAGGGGTGAGGAATTTGATCAGACAGCCAGGGTGATCAGATTTCAATGGTAGGAGGATTCTCACTAAACTGATTTAGCAGGATTCTTGCTAAGATGTGTGATGCAGGCCCAGCAAGGACAGGTCAGAGGCCAAGGTCAAGGTTTAGTCTACAAGAGGGCTCATAGGAGCCTGACTAAAGTGTGATTGAGGATCAGGAGAGTCTTTGTTAGTACAAAACCAAGATTGAGCTGTAATGTAAACTACGGACTTTAGGTGAGAATGATATGTCAATGTAGGCCCATCAGGAATAACGAATGTCTCACTGTAGTGTGAGCTGTCAGTAGTGGGGGAGGCTGTGTGTGTGGGAACAGGAGGTACAAGAGGACTCTCTGTACTTTCCTCTCAACTCTGCTGTGGACCTAAAACAGAGACTCTAAAAATAAAATTTCTTAAGCATTTGTAATTAAATTAAATTTTTTTATTAAAAGCAAATATGAAATTGGATCAATTGGTAGCAGGATCCATCCTGTGCCCTTCATTAGGCAAGAAGGTTCAAGCAAGACACCAACTCAGCAACTCATTTGATCCCTGGGAGATTCAATGACTGTTGCCTTGCCAAGCAGTAGGAGTGCCACAGTTTTATGCTTTCCCCTCTGTCCTGTCATCTCTCTACTTCTTCTCTGTTTTGTTGAGAACCTTGTGGTCTGACTACCCAACAGCTACTCATAATCCCTTCCCACTTGCTCTGATAAGAGGTATAGGGAGGGGCTTCTGAGAATGTTTTTCAAGACAATAGACTGACTGGTATGTCTCCTTTAGCCTATTGGCCTTTTTCTATTCATCTTGCCCAGGAATGTGGATGTAATGTTGAAAGCAATCATTTTGTCATTATGAGGATGACAACCACAAGCCCAGGATATCAGAGTTCAAAGAGAGAAAGGTGAGGATATTAATGACATTGTGAACTCTGGACTGCCTATATCCAGATATGTTTTCTCTGAGATAAATACATCCTTTATGTGTGTAAACCCTTGATCGTTTGCTTTTTGATACTTCTAGTCAACCATAATGGCAATTAGTATACTTTTATACTCCCTCAATGGGCACAAGGGTCAGATAAGCAAATCTACTGCATAAAAAAATATCCAAGTGGGATGGAGAGACTTCTATTTTTTGAGTGTGGCTTAAATGGGAAAGCATTTTCTCTGTCACAACAAGGCACTTCCCACTAGGTAAAAACTCATGATTGCAATAATGCTCTCTTCTTCCTCCTCCCCAGGGTTCTGCTTTTATAGATAGGAGTAGTGGCAAGGGGTATTAATTGGAGAGGACATAGGCATTTCTACCTCATTAACAATTAATTTTTAAAATATGTAAGAACAGATAATGTGAGGTATTGCACATGGAAAAAGACTACTGGCTAACCATAATTTAGAGCAGTGGTAGTCTGTTGGTCCAGAAGTGATCTTTTTAATATAAAATTCACTTGACTCCTCTACCCAAATATCTCTTGTGGTGGATTGTATTACTTCCATGCCACATTGATGTTGGGCTTGGTCAAGTGACTTGGTTTGGCCAATGAAATGTGAGCAGAGGTTTTCAGTATACTTGCTGGTTTGACTTTCTCTCTTGTCTTTCTGCTATCTGCCGTAAGAAGGGCATGCTCTGGCAGCCATCATCTCAAAAAGATTAGCAATTGAAGCAGTCAGGAGCCCAAGATTCAGCTTGAATCAGAGCCTCCAGAGAAGATCCACAGATCCATAATTGTATTATAACGTTTCTTCTTGTAAACCATTGAAAATTTGGGATTGTTTGCTATGTAGCATTAGGCAGTAATTGCTGACTAATACACTTCCAATGCTTTCCAGCTCGTGTAAAAAACAAACAAAACAAAAGAAAACTCAATGTCGTTAGAGTGATTTAAAAGAATCCTCAAATTCTGGCTCCTTTTGTCTCTCTGACTTCATCTTCAACTACTTTTCTTCTTTCTCTCTGCTCCAAATACAGTAGCCTCTTTGTCCCTCCTCTAACATGGCAGACACGTTTCTGCTTTGGGACTTTGCACTTGCTTCTCCTCTTGCCTGGAACAATTTTTCCAAGTTCTTTATGGCTCCTTTGTTAATTTCCCTTCCATCTTTAAGAAAGTCATCTCAGTGAAGACCTATTTGATCATCTAATTTTAAACTACATTCCCCAAAACTCCCTATTGCCTTCCTTGATTTGTTTTTCTATTTAGCACTCATCATTATTTATACCTTTTCTTTCTACCACCGCAATACAGTGCAGGGACTTTATTTAATTAGTGTAATGTTCCCAGGGACTACTGAGAGCGGTGCCTGGCACATCGTAGGCACTTACTAATTATTTATAAATTTTACAATGGATAAGGAAATCAATTAAAATCTCAGAATACAAATTTATACGTAAATTTTAAATTATTTAAACAAGAAATTACATTTTGCTTTAAAAATAAAAATATACAAATGCCATTACAGAAAAAAGAAATACAGGTGACTAAAAATACAGATGACTCATTTGTAATCAAATGATTAGAAATAAATATTACAGAGAACTATTCTTTCTCTTTTCAAACTGACAAATGTTTTAAATAGTTATAATACTCATGTTGGCAACAATTCTCTTTGGCTGGCACAGGTATTCTCATACACTGTGGGTGGAAGTATGCAGAGACTCATCTTTTTTGGAAAGATAGCAAACATCTTTAAAGTTCACGTCTTTAGTCCAGTAATTTCTCTTCTAAGAATCCTTCCCAAAGAAGAAATCACTGTGTGAGGCAAGAAATTACATACTAAAATGTTCCTTATGGCATTATTCATAATGGCACAAATTTAGAAACAGACTAAGCAAACAATAGGACAGTGAAATGAATCATATAACTTTTAAAAATTTTTTAACTTTTTATCTTCTTGATTGATACATAATACTTGTACATATTTATGGGGTACATGTGATATTTTGTTACATGAATAGAATATGTAATGATCAAATCAGAGTATTTGGAGTGTCCATCACTTTGAGTTTTTATCATTTCTATGTGTTGGTAATATTTCAAGTACTTTCTTCTAGCTATTTACATAATACATTTTTGTTAACTATAGTCACCTTACTCTGCAATTGAACATTAGAACATATTCCTTCTGCCTAACTATGTATGTACCCATTAACCCATAGTACTTTTATTCATAATATATAATGTTTGCAAATAGTATTTTAATGATATGAGAAATCATTCACAACACACTATTAAGTGAAAAGAGAAGACCACAAAGTTGCATACATAGTATAATCCCAATATACAAAAGAATATACATGAGAATGAAAAGTCTAGAAGAAATACAGTATATCAAAATGTTTATGGTGCTTAGGACATGGAGTAAAGGATGATTTTTACTTTAAAAAAATACTTCTCTGCATTTTCAAGACCCTATGATGATGGTCATATATAAGATAGAAATTTGAGACCAACCTCTATGACAGCAGAAAGCCCAGCCACAATCCTAGGAAATGATGCTGCAGAATGCCAGAGCCTTTCATGACCATATTTGGGTGGACGAGTATATTTGAATTCAAAGATGGTGCACTTTAGAGGGAAGAAGAAATAAAATCCATTTGCTCTAATTTTCACTTTTTTCATATAGTGCTATTTTTTCTCTCTCTAATAGTTTGTATGTAGACCTTTCAAGTCATAAATCACACTTTGTCTTTCAGGGTCTCTCAGGTCAACCAAGGCTTGCATTGTATGGGGATCATAGGACACAGACAGACTGAAATACAGGCAGGGTAACAGAAACAGGGAGGAAAAAGGTGCTGAGGGCAGCAGAATGGAGACATAGAACATATGGAAGTAGGATAGGTTAAACCACAAAACAGTGGAAATATAAAATGAAAGAGAAAGAGAAGCTTAGGAGGAAGGAAAGAGAGAGACAGTGCTGTGTCATACTCTGTGATGACCGCATTTTAGTCTCATCCTCCAGGACATAGCTGGATTAAATCCAGTCTAAAGTTGACCCGAAAGGAGATGTTCTCACCAGTTCCGCATCAGCCCCAGATGAATCCGGAGAAGACTGACACCAGCCGCTACGAGAGTCCTTGACCCTGCCATTGGGTCTACTCAGCGGCTGGATCACAACCAGCATGAGTGACTCACCAGTCACTGGATCATTTGGGAAAAAAACTCAGAGACGCCAGAGACTGACGTGCTGTCCTTTGCAACTTCCAAGGCTCACTGTGATCCCACTCCAGTTAACAGAGGTGGGGGGAATAGATAAATGGGTGAGTGGGAGAGTGTAACTCATAAGGCTGGGCATAAGAAGTGGGGAAACATAGGACACCCAAAAGGCCCATTTTTACCTAGACAGGGAAGATGACATGGAGCAAGCGAATGTGACTGTTGGTCAAACAGGTTTGATGAATCATTCCCCCCTTCAGCACCTCATACCCCCAATGCAGTCCCCAACCTTCCTCTTCCCCCTGGGATACCCAGTCTGGCCTGTGTGCTTCATAATTTCCTTCACTCGCTTCCCCTTAACACTGGCCTTGGTGTAGATATTCCCCAAGCAAGAAGCCTTTCTGGTGACTTTTTGGGGGCTATGACCATGGGATGCCAGATCATCTTTTTCCCATGGTAGAGAGTAAAGACATCAACCCAGAGGTTGAAGGGAACTACAAGGAGAAGTCTCAAACTTCTGGGCAAGGAAGTTTCATCAGTTGCCAAGGAACCTGGGCAAAATGACCAATGATAAAGACAGAGCTCAAGTACTCTGGGATACTCTAGTAAAGGGGTAAGCAGGTTCCGACTTCAGGGTGACGGAACTGCTCGGCAGTCACCGATACAGGAGACCTGATAAAAATATCACAGTCTGTGGGTTTATTACTGAGGATTGGTCCTTACACCCCCACAGATTTTCAGAATTTCATTCTCTACTGGAAATGTTGGCCCATACTCTCAAACTCATTGTCAGTAGCAGAACAGAAGTCTATTCTAGCCAAATGTGATGTCGCTGTGCCCAGCCCCTCAAATTGCATAAAACAGTGTGAGCTTCCTGGCTGTGGACTTGGGAAGTCACTTGACCTGTCTGAAATTTCACTTCCTAATCTTGCCTGGTGAATCTGAGAATTATAGTTTATTTAAAGCATCTAGCTTAGTACTTGGACCAAAATAGTAATGCCAAAATGGTTGTGGTTATTGCTGTTTGTTGCTAAGGTGATCTTTGAAATGCTGATGGGTAAGATATTTCCTTCTGTTAAAATCTACAATCCAGTGATTTACTTTGCCCATTCCAGCTCTGGCATGTCACCCTTTCTTTTCTCCCTGCTCTCTCTAATAAACTTTGCTTGAAAACGTTAAAAAAAAACCCTACAATCCAAAGATGAATGCACAATAACTATCATACAAAATAGGATCATGAGAAGGTGTGAATTTCTGTGCAAATTAATAAGGGGAAAGAATATAACCCCTGCTGATTGGAGGCAGGAACTGGATTAGGGTGGGGAGGAAACCAGCAGCAAAACTTCTTGGACGGTGAGGGTTTAACAGGGCCAGGTGTAGGATGTGGTCCACCAAGTAATCATGCAGAAGGAGCGGCAGAAGCAAGATCCCAAGGCAGGAAGACAAGGGTCTGTTGAGAAACATCAGGTCATAAAGTTCAAGTGCAGGAAGAGTTGAGATGAGATGAGAAGAGTGGCCTGGGGCCAGGTGTGGAAGGCCCAAATGCCGGCTAAGGAGTTTGTATTTAATTCAGTGGTCAATAGGGAGTCATTGGAGGCTGTTGAGCAGGAGAGTTGCTTTCTTTACAGCTGTACCAGACTAAATTAAGCCTAAACAGGACTTTATAGTTGGTAAGGGAAGGCTCAGAAATAGCTCTTGACTCAGAAATCAGCATTGGGAAAGGTAATGAGAAATAGCTCTAATCAAAGCAGAGAGCTTAATTAAATTTCTAATTTTTGTGAAAGGACATTAAAAGCCCTCGTTCACTAGCAATAACTGCCATGGAGGGGCTTGCAAGCAGAACATTCATCTTAACCTTGAATAGGTGGATGTTTACTCTTTTGTGGAGGAAAAATGTTTAAGGACCTTAATAAATGGTAGCTAAATATGCAAACCTGTGTGTCCTCTGTAAATCCACTCCTCGTCGCCCCCCCCAAACATCCATGTGCCCCAAAACATCAGGGCAGTAGCTCTCCAAAAGGAATTTGCAGAGTAAATAATGAGTCTCTGATTTTGACCTCTAATTCAATGGGTAGATGCTGAGATAACTCAACTTGCTCCATATTGCTAAGGAGTCTCATAAATTATTCCAATGTATTCCTATTATGAAGAGTTCCATAGTGATTTGGATAACAGTAATCTACAAATAGATCATTTTGTCATTGACCAATGGGGATTAGTGAACAGCTGATAATGGGCATCACTGGTGGAATTTTCCCTGAATCCCATCATCATCATGAGTAACAACTGTGCACACAGTGTGGTCATAGATGTTGAAGCAAGACAGTACTACTGTCTTTGCATGCTCATTACTTTGTGGTTTGCAAAATATTTTCACATCACCTGTCTTATTAGAGCTTTGATTTATATTCTCTTTGAGCAATTGAGAAAACTGAGACTCAGAAAGATGAATGAGTCGACCCAAATATATACCACTAGTTAGTGTTGGGAAAGACGAGACAGAACCCAGGCCTTCTAACCTGTAGCTCAGTGTTCTTTCAATTGCACCAAAGTGTATTTATTAGCACTTATAAATTATACAGTATAATTTATGGCCCCTGTCCTCATTAACTAAAAATGTAAAGTCTGACTAATAAGAGAAGAGGAATTAGGAAACAACATAGTGAAAATGAATGCACAGCAGACTATATGGTTGTGGTGAGAGTTTAAAGAAGGGAAGAGCCAGAAAGGCTTCTTGGAGGAGATGTGTGTTTCTATTGCTATAACAGAAACCCAAATGTTAAAAAGCTTAAACGAGTTAGAAGTTATGTCCCTTATGTGTCTAAGTGTAAGCATCTAGGGATGATATGACATGGAGTTCACATGACAGCCCCATGCTACTGGGGACTGAGGCGCCTTCCCTCCTTGTGGTTCTGCCATCCTGGTTTACAGATGTGTATCAGCAGCGTTCAAATAGTTCACACCCTGTCTACATCCCAGTCATAGAAAGGACAAGGGAGAATGCCTCTCCCATCAAGAATATGATCCAGACGTTGCACAAACTTGCTCACAGATGAGTTTATGGGTTCAAACCTTGCTGCAGGAGAAATTGGGGCATGTGGTCTTTGCTCTGTGTTGTCATATTTCCAGTTAAAAATTCTGCTGCCATGGAAAAGGAGAGAATGAATACTGGAGAATAAACAAAGGTCTTGGCCATATGTGGGAGGCTCACTTGAGCCTTGAGGGATGAGTGGGAGTGGGGATTGGGGGTGGTAGTACAGGGCCAGTGACGAGGCAGGGGGAAAAGGGAAAAAGAAGGCATCTTAGGCAGAATGGACTACACAATCAAGAGTGAGGAGGTCCATTCTGGGCACATGGAGATAAAGGAGTCAGAAATGGAAGCTGAATTAGGGGAATAAAGTCAGCTGTGTTCATTTGAGTCAGATACATGGAGGAGAGTCAAGCTGGATCAAGCTGGGTGGTTTGAATTTGAGCTACTATAGGTTCTTGGGGAAAATCATGTTTAAGAAAAATGTGTTGAACAGGACTGTGCAGGATGAATTAGATGACTGAGCAATGGGAGCCAGGAAGACCCATTTGAAGGCTCTTTCAACAATCTGTCCATAAATTGATAAAGACTGTCCAAAGCAGAAGCCTTGGATTGAGAGAAGGGTGGCATGAGAGGTGTTCCATGGAATAATAACAGCTTGGTTTCTGTTGACTTGTCAGTGTAAAGAATTGACTGGGAAGCTGCCTGCCTGACATGTGTTCTTTAGGTCTTCCTTAGGTAACTATTTGTTTTTCCCGCCTGTGCTTGGAGCACATGACACAAGAACTGTATTCAAATATATATATATATAGCAATTCAAAAGGTCCAAGTGCAGGTTTGTTACACAGGTATATTGTGTGATGGTGAAATTTGGGCTTCTATTGAGCCCATCACCCAGGTGGTAGGCATGGTACCCAGTAGGGAGTTTTTCAACCCTTATCCTCCTCTGTCTCTCTCCTCTTCAAGAGTCCCTAATGTTTGTTGTTCCCCTCCTCATGCCCATTTATATTTAGTGTTTAGCTCCCACTTATCAGGGAGAACATGTGGTATTTAGTTTTCTCTTTCTGTGATAATTCATTCAGGATAATAATCTCTAGCTGCATTCATGTTGCTGTAAAGGACACGATTTTCTTCTTTTACAATAGCAAAAATATGGAACCAATTCTGGTGCCCATCAATGGTGGATTGTATAAAGAAAACGTGGTACATACACACCATGGAATACTATGCAGCCATAAATAAGAACAGAAAATATTTATTAAACATAAGCTACAAGCAAAAAGCACACTTAGCAGAGGTCATTAAAATCTTCTGGGAAAAGTCAACTATTAAATGTTTGGTTTTTATACAGAAAAGAGACTTAAATGGGGTGTTTTCTGCAAGTTTTCATAGCCATGGCAGCAGTTTGACATTGTAGAGTGATGTGGGACATACATTATTCTCTGAACCAAAGTGTTTCTTCAGATGAAAACCACAGAAGAAAATGCAGACACCAGGCAAACCAGCATATATATATATTGTATATATTACACATAATATATAATATATATGTGTGTGTGTATATATATACATATATACATATATACATACACACACACACACACACACACACACACACACACACATATATATTCTCATCTTGTTTGCTTCTTTTTTTTTTTTTGTTGGAGTCTCACTCTGTCGCCCAGGCTGGAGTGCAGTGGCCGCTCCCGGCCACCGCAGCCTCGACCTGCTGGGCTCTGGCGATCCTTCCACCTCAGCCTTCCAAGTAGCAGGAATTATAGGCATGCGCTACCACGCCCGGCTGATTTTTTGATTTATTGTAGAGATGAGGTCTCACCTGCCCAGGTGGGTCTCGAACCCGCGGGCTCAGGCAATCCACTCACCTCAGCCTCCCAAAGGCGCGGGATTACAGGCTGAGCCACCGAGCCCGGCTTGTTTGCTTCTTTTAAGTGCCCAGATTTCCTTCCCTGATTCCCTGAACTGGCTAGGTGTGGGTAGTTCCAGTGCCGCTATTATTTCTGGGTCTTTCTTTGATACTCCAACTTCCATTCCATGAATGAACCGAAAGGAGGTTGCCTTGACAACCACCTACCTCTCTCTAATCAAACACCCTGCACAGCCTCGAGTGCTTCATTGAGATTAAAGCTCACAGAGCACCCAAACTTAGGCCCTCTGACGGTGCACAGCAGCTGAGAGGCTAATCTGAGAAGTGCTGCTGTGGATAAAAGCCCCATGAATGAACCAAACGGAGGTTGCCTTGACAACCACCTACCTCTCTCTAATCAAGCACCCTGAACAGCCTCCAGTGCTTCATTGAGATAAAAGCTCACAGAGCACCCAGACTCAGGACCTCTGACGGTGCACAGCAGCTGAGAGGCTAATCTGAGAAGTGCTACTGTGGATAAAAGTCCCAAAACGATTCTTCTCATCACCTTTCCTGACAGCTCCTGCAGCCACTGACACTGTCAGGTAAGCATTAGATGCAATTCTGCAAATGAGACACCACATTAAGAGACTTTTCTCCAAAGGGTCCATGAAATGTTTTTCCAGGTAATGATGACATTGTGTGATTAGGTAACAGATACATCAGATCCTTTCTGTGCCACTTAACCTGGGAAGTAATTTGTTCTAGGGGCCAGAGAGCTGTTATTTTACAAACCCTTAGGATATTCTGTCATGGATTCCAGACGAAGGTAGAAGTCTTGTGAGAACTACGGGTAGACCCTGGGCTTTGAATCCAAGTTTCTAATAACTAAAACACCAGAATAAAAGTCCAATCCAAACCACAGTTTTACATTTCTTATAGATTCACAATATGAACCCAAGCCTAATCCATATGTTTACTAAAATAATTAAGCCAGAATAAAACTGGATCAAAATATAGACTCTGAACCAAACCAATATTTAATTCTATTCAAATGTTTCAAAGAGCTGAAAGATGGATTCATACTATAAACATTGCCAAAATTTCCTAAAGTGGGAATTTTTTTCTAAGGATCATTGAATTTGAGGGTGAAAATTTGAAGATACTACGAAGACATTTATTTTGCAATGGGTATATCCCAAGCCCTAAACTAAGCACATCTCATATGTATTGTGTTTAATCCTCATAATCACTATTATTGTTCCCATATTATATATGAAGAAATAATTAGAGAGTCTATGTAGACTTCTTAAGGTCCCATAGCTATCCAGTCACAGATTTGAACCCAGGAGTATAATTTTACCCTCATGCCCATGTCCTCTCTTGTGGGGGAGGGAGGGAGAGGGGGGAGAGGAAGAGGAGGAGGAGGGGACAGAGAGAGAGATGCAGCAGTGAATAAATCAGACCCAGCATTGCTTGTCCCAGGATTCAGTCTAGTGGGGAATGACTCAAGGGTCACCTGCATTTAGAACAAGTCTTGTGCAGGGGAGAATGAACCACACATAATGGGGGCGGGTCCTACTCAGAGCTGGGGTTGGTTAAGGGCAGCTTTCTGGAGATAGGAAACGGCTTACCCAGCAGTTGCATCCATTTTCCTTTTAGTTGAGGCCACATGCCAACCTCTGAGCCAGGCAGTGTGACAAGACACAGAAGAGAAGGTGATATTTACTTTCAAAGAATGTCCCATACAGTTATGAAGATTACCAAATCTCAAGATTAAATAGTCCGTGGGAGGGACAGATGGGAGAGAGAAACAAGGTCCAAGGAAGTCACTATCGGAAGGAACATTCAAACAAGGAAATTGTGGACACCAAAGGTTTCCTGACATTTTTAGAAGCACCACGCAAACTGATCAGCCAACTCAGCACTGAGCCGATGTGTTAATTTCTCTTGGGATCTGCCCATTGCAGCAACACCTTCCCCACGCCATCATTTAGATTCTCCTCATTTTGTAAAAAGACCCCCAGATTGCACTGAGTAAGAGATCCAGACCACATCACTGCAACCACTGGTTGGTCTTCACTATTGTTCTGAGAGTCATAGAAATCAGCTTCCAGGGCAAAGTTCATCTGAGCTTTGGACAACCCAAGTTTTTCAGAAACTCCTTGTAACTCCCCCTCAGTGCTTTTGTTTTGTGGTTAGTGGTCATCTAAATCCTCCAAAAATAATCGTATGAGCAGAGAGGCACAAAGGTACGAGGGAGAAGCTATAGTGGCAACAGGAAATTGTGGCCAAGTGACTAAGAGATAAACCAAGGCTATTTGGACAATAGAGTTTACCAATATTTTCACAATCGGTTACAGAAGGTTTACTTGACTAAAATGTACTGAAAACACATTTTTCCAATTTTGTTCCAAAGTCTCATTCTAAATGGAGAGGTTTTGTGATCTATATGCTTGCTTGTCTATTTTTAACCAGAGACCAAAACTGTTGGAAATATCTGTTTGATTTAGTCCAGGTGATATTTTGGTGTTCAAATAAATAGCTTTCAATAATATTTCAGAACTGGTTAGAAGCAGTTCTGATTCTAACTAGTTCAAAAAATGGCTTGTTTCATTTCTTTTTTTTTTTTTTTTTGAGCTGGAGTCTCACTCAGTCACCTAGGCTGGAGTGCAGTGGCACACACACTGTCACCTCAGTGTAGGTCTGTTGGGCTCTGGCAATCCTTCCGCCTCAGTCTTCCAAGTAACTGGAACTACAGGTGTGCGCTACCATGCCCTGCTAAATTTTTATTTATTGTAGAGATGAGGTCTCGCCAAGTTGCCTGGGCTGGTCTTGAACCCGCGGGCTCAGGCAATCCACTCGCCTGCCAAAGTGCTAGGATTAGAGGCTGAACCACCGAGCCAGGCTGGCTTGTTTCATTTTTAAAAACACACATTTCGTTCATGGTTTCTACTTTCAGTTTTTTAAAACGTAATTTGGGAGCCGAGCACTTGCTTCAGTGTATTCAGATTTTTGGCACCAAATTCTATTTGAGCCTGGCTCTCGGGTCCTATTGGCCAGCACTTGACAAGGCAGCTTGCTTGGCTTGGTTTTGCAAGTTTTTGGCAACAGGAAACGGGACAGGTGCTGTGCTCAAACCAGCCGTGGTTAACCAAGAAGAAGCCCACTCAGGGCTCACAAAATGCTGGAGCTAGAATGGCCCACGGTAGCCAGGTAGTCCAGTGCTCATATTTAGAGCAGAGACCAGACAGGGAAAGACCAGACAGGGAAAGAGAGACCAGACAGGGAAAGAGAGGTTGACTGACCTGCAACTCACCCAAGGTGATCCTGAGTACCTTATGCTTCCCTGAGCTGTTAGAAAGCCCTTCACATTTTATGTGAATGACTGAACGACGGTGTCTAAGCAGCAACACTTCAATGTCGCTGTTGCAACTAGTCCCTTGAATTGATATTTGGTCCTTTCGAAGAACCAAAGCACACGTTGAAAAGCCCCCCTTCTGTATTCCCTGACCTGTGCCAAAGCTCAGACTGTGAGAAAGCATCTCTCAGAGTCCGTGCAGCGATTCAGAGAAGCGGTGGATGGGGAGAGAAGCCAGAAAGCATTTTAAGAGACCGAAGGTACTCACGTAGGAAGAAGTCCACAAATTCTTACTCCATCACAGTTGCCAAAGCAATGCAGGTGGACTCGGAGCTGGCTCTCAGGCAAGAAAATTCCTACCTCCTTCCTCCGTACACATTGCCCTAGCTACACATACTTTTTTTTTTTTTTTACCACTCTGCTTCAGCTACTCCTTTTCCTGCAGAAGGCAGCTCATTTTATCCAGATGCCAGCCCTGATCTCCCCCTTACAGATGAGCCTGCCTCAAGCCCATGCCCTGAGAAACTCAGAGACAGCCAACACTTCAAGACCTGCACCACAGCCTCCCCTCTGCTCCCTGCATTCATTTATCACCATGCATGCAGACTTTCCTGGCTCATCTACCACATACAGGCCTGAGGTCTTCCTCATGATACTTGCCCTCCAATCGATGCCACTCACCCAAGTTGATGTGAAAAGCACGGGGGATAGAGCCCACATTGATTTTTGGAAAGGCAGTGTGTCCCCAACTGAAAAGACAAAGCCAGCTGTGTTTTGACTGTAAGGACTTCACTTCTGCTCTCAGCAGGACCAAGGGAGAGAAAGAAGGGGGCCAGCCATGTTTCCACTCCATTTCTGCTTCTCTTTTCCTCAGAGGGTTTCATGATGGATATTTAAAATTCTCCTCCCCTGCTGCACACAGAGACACCTTTTCATTTCTAGCCCAGCTGCTGTTATTAACGATGACAGCCTTGCCATATGGCACCACTCACTCAGCTCCATCAAGCAGCATCAAGCTCATATTAATAGTATTCACTCCATGTTTCTCTGACAGTCACACTCAGCTGCACCAATAGCTGTCCTCCAGTGGGTGTGCCTCTCCGATGGACTTCACTGAGAGCATTTACACATGTGGATGGAGGATGAAGCTCGATGCATTACAGCATCGTCTAGGGTTGTTGCCTCTAAAGATCAGCCAAAACAGGCAATTGAAGACTGAAATAGGATAGGAGAAAGTTCTGTTCTAAATGTTAACCCAATGTTATCATTAACTAGACTGTGTATGCTTAATTAATTACTGATTACATCAATGGATGGTGGCTGAGAGTCAAGGATGTAATTTGATCTAGAGATAATCTACTTATGTGTTGTAGTGTGGGTAGGGAACCCGAGTGGACGGGCACGTGGACCAGTTAGAGTGACAGGCAGATGGAGCTCAAGCATCTGGGACAGTCTTAAGTAGGGGAGGGGACCTGAAGATGAGACCATGTGCCACCAAATTCTCATACTCTAGCGTGGTAGCTTTGTCCCTGAAAGAACCTGGGTATCTTCCTCCCAGTCCCTTTTCCTGTACCCTGAAGACTACCAGTAAGGTAAATCCAGGGAGTGTTTGTTCTTAAGCCTATCCTCTGATGAAGCAGGTACAGGTTTGTGTGGCTTGCAATTAGCAGCACCTGGGGTGACCTTATTTCCACCCCAATTGTAGAAGCTCCCTGCCACATTAAGAAACAGAATGAGCTGGAAGTCACAGAAAGATCTAAGGAGCTAAAAACTATGAATAAACTTTCAAAGCTTGTTTGAGTGTTTCATTTTTTCCCCAGTATTTGAAGAATAAGGCTTATAAATTGCCCCGATAAAATGTCATTGTCTAAGTTATAGCAATTGCATATATAAGTTGGTATATCTAAATGAAATAGATCACTATGAATACTAAATTAAATGTTTTGTTTTATAGGCTGCATGGGGTTATGGATGGTGTGTGTATGGGGGAGAGGGTGTCCAGGTAGACCCAGCTCTGTCTCTAACCTCTGTAAGATCTGGGAACCTTGACAGGAGCTGTCTCATCTGTGGTATCTTCAGTCAGTAGGGGTAGCATCACAACATCTTAAGTGTGCGAAGATTAAATAAGAAGATGTGTATGAAGCCCAGCACATCATTGTGTCTCAATCCATGTTTGTTCTCTCCCTCTTGTCTCCTTTTTCCCTCAAATTGTAGACTTGTCATGTTGGTATTCACACAGCCCTAGGAACAGTTAAATACATGCACTGCCCCCTCCCCTGCACACACACACAACAGCAAGTGTTGTTCACCTTGAATGATGTGGGTAGGGAGCAACGAGGGAGATTGACATGTTACTATCCGAGAGAAAAAGAGGAACATACACTAAATGACACCTTTTATACTGATAGCAGCCCATTTACAAATTCCCAACAAAGGACTAATTCTATCAGATGCACAGCTCTCATTTTCACCTCCCCTCATCAGAAGGAAACAAAGGCTTTCCAATTCTAGATGGAGGCTATCAAAATCTGCCTTTACTATTTATCTCAATGAATGTCATGCATTTTCCTCAATGTCCAATGAATACTATTTTATACAGACGTGAACATCTGGCTCCAACTGTCAAAACAAGGCTCTGTCACTCGGGAATTAAAATACATGGGCTCTGGACTCTTTGCGTAAAAGATGTTTTAACAATTATAAGTTGCTTCCATGAAGCAGGGCTGTGTGCCTGTGTGGTCTGTGAGCAGGGTGGGGAAGGGAGGGCTCACTCCCAACCCAGAACCCCACAGAGTACAAACTTGGGGAATACATCAGGAAGCAGCCAGCAGGCCTGGGGCTTTTCCAGCCTGCCTTTCCTGCACTGCCTAAAACAGGTCAGCTCCACGCATCAGGCAAGTGAATCCCATTCATGAAACCGTAAGTGATTCCTCAATTTATTGAGAGACTCAGAACCCATCTTACTGTGGGTTAATCCCAGTTAACCTACAACATTGTTCCCTGCCCACAAAGGAACTTGGAATTCTGTCTGGGCTGTGGATATGTGTCAGAACAACTTCATTGTGAAGCAGACATAAACCCGCCCCAGGTGAGAGAGAATACACGTGAAAGCTTGGGGAGGTATATTTCTCCCTCCAGCAGGCTCCCTTCCTCATTCCACCAGCCCAGATCACCTTGTTAGCACCTTAGGAGGCTTCTATCACAGCACTTCCAGGACATCATGAAGGTTTGGACTACAAAATATGTCCTGTAGACAGCCAAGTCTAACAATGGTCAGTTTTATTTTACTTTTTGTGCCCCTCCCCACCCCAATCCACAACAGCATATTTGCTGTCCCTTCCAGTGTGAAGATAGCTGGCAGTGGAGGTGCCATTGCCATATATGGGGCCATCAATTTAGAAATCTCAGGAGGTTACAATATGCCTTAATGAGGTACAACTCTGCAGGGACCAGTTCCATATCACAGGGAGAATAATGTGCATATTAGAATGTGTAAATGATCTTTACATGCAGTAATTACAATCCATAAGGCTCTAGACATAAAGAAACATGTATTTTAGAATTGGAGCAATAGAAAAAAATAGGAGTTAAGATTTAACTCACACATTGGAGAAAATGTTAAATTCATTGAGAAACAGGCAAAACGTAAGGCTGTAAAATGGTCCATTATAGTCTTAGCAAAAGCATCTGCTATATGAGAGTGCTGAGTACAAGACCTCACCATAAATCTACAACAAGAAAGGCTTCTCTTCCAGACTGAGAAGCAGAGAAGGAATAAAAATCATATCAGCAATATATATTGCTTCCAGATTACAAAATTAGGGTTTATAGGGGGGGAATTCAGCCTGTAGTAACGGTCAGTAAAAATGGTGAATTTTATACCACAGAAACTTGTAAAGATAAAGGGTAAAAAGCAGCAGAGAAAAAAATAAAAAGACTTTGCAAATAACAAACCTGTCTAAAAATAGAAATCCAGAGGGCTTCCTGCTCTTTAATAGGATTAGCTCAACTGAGAGGAAGCACATTTAGCGAGGTAAGTTATTTGACCAAACCAAGAATTTTTTATAGTCATTCAGGAAATAGCAAAAACCACTACAATCATCTCCCATTGATAGAGGCTGTATGGACCTGGAAGAGTAATTGAATCAGTCACTGGAAGCATGCCATCTTGTGTGCTGAGGTTTGTACCAAAAGGTAGGTGAGCAACGTAGCAAAGGCTATACTTCAGGACTTAAATATCAAATACATGATAATAAATGGATTAAGACAATAAAGTTTTATAAGTGCAAACCTAAGAATATTTTTTTAAATGGCTGCTATAAAATAGGTTGGAATGGAGCCAGAATAATAAACCAAATTCTGGTCAGCACATCTGGCATTCTGTTATTCGAGAAAAGTAAAAGAGGCAGGGAACTCACTAAGAGAGCCCTCTTCACCTTGTTCACACTCACAAGTATGACTGAATCGTCATTGAACCCAGCACGATTCCAAATGTTCAAGATACAGAGATGAGATTTTTCTTAGGATGCTAGCCACCAAGAGATAAAAATAAATCAATGCACAATATATAGTAGGAGGCTGCACGGGGGAACACAGAATTGGAAATGGTTTCTATGAGAGGCTGGAAAGCCTCTCTGAAGCTAGAAAATCTATGTGGCAAGACTATAGCCCTTAAGATGGAAACAGATATCTAGTTTTATTTTCTGTTAGGAGACCTGGGATTGGGGGCTTCTTTGAAAGACTTTTGGGGTATAAAGAGAAGGATTCAACTGCTATTACCCTCTCTGCATTCATTCATTATTTTTTTTTCCATTTATAGAGACATGAGTAGGAGATATAGCAACTATCTTGCAACCGTGAGTAAAAGACCAAGAAAATTGCAGAAATAACCCTGACATCATCTAACTGCTAAACCATCACCAACACCTATCATCTACTGATGTTTTATTAAATAGAAAAAAACCTATGCCAATGTGTTTAGATCACTGTGATTGATGCAGCCAAACGCATTCCTAGCCAATCCATTTTCAAAGGAGTCCAAATAACTCTCCTAATCAAATGTTGACTTTGGTCTCTTATTGCCAATGAAGTTCAACATCCCTTGCCTTTATTTGAGATAGTTGTTAATCTCTCCCCCTTCCTTAAACTTTATCATCCCCTGCTCCCAGCAAGAGACTCGCTGCTTTAACCAGGATGACCTCTTTCCTCTCTCTCCAGCTGGCAAATTAAATGTCCCCCATGCAAACTCCTGTAGCCCTTGAAGTGCTGCACAGGGATGTACTTCCCTGTTTCCATCTGCTCTCCCAAACTCTGACAACTTTCTGAGGGCCAGGATTAGCGCACATGCTTACTTTTCCATGTTTCCCATGATAACCAGCATGTTCTAGGCACGTCACAAGAGAGAAAAGCAGAATGCTTGACAGGAGTAGAGCTCAGCTAGATCTGCTCCAAACCCTTCTTTGATTGGACAGCTAAAATCCAAAAAGGTAAAGTGACTCACTCAGGGTTACACATTGAAGTATTAATAGACCCAGAACCAGGACACCAGGCCTCTGACTCTTCAACGAGCATGTTTTCCACTATAACTCATGGTCTAAAAGAAAAGTGTCCATTAGGGACACAAAAAGTAACAAAGCTGGTAATGGTTATAATGAATGATTACGTCTTTTCAGAGGGCAGGAAAGAGAAAGCTGAGTAGAGGCTCATGTGAAGGAGCTTCTTCAGTATATAATTAACTATCAGCTTCTTTGTATTGTTCCAGTAATGAACTCAGCAGAAAAATCTCTGCCTGCAGGGGCAAGGAAAGTGGTACCCATCTTGTTGGAAGACTGCTCATGGGTAGGGATCCTTGGCAGGCTCTGGAGTAACGGGGTATATTTCTCATACATATGCATTTATGATGGTGCAATCTAACAGATGATTTCTTGTTACAGGCAGTTGTCAGTGATGGCCAAGATGCTACACTGGCAGCCCTTGGGATCCCCCCACATGCCCGGACCTCGTGGCTGAGAAAAGGCATGTGGAAGCATGTCTCAAAGCCTTTCCTTTTTCTAACAGGGTAGAAACTGTGCTCTGAGCCACTTTGAGGAATTAAGCTTGGGAGACTTTGGAAGTCTTCCATCCCCAGGATGACTTACCTAAGGCCACTGAGAAGATGGAAGTTGTAGATCACAGTCATAAAATCTAAAATTTTTGAGCAAGAAGGAACTGTGGCGATAACCTAGTTTTATCTCTTTATTTTAAAGATGAAACTGAGTTCCAGAGACGGAAAGTGATTGGCCTGCTGGTCACACAGCCGGGTCTGGCAGAACTGTCAGATACTGTGTTCTTCTGCTGCTTCCTGGACATGCACACTACCAGCCACATCTCCTAGGCCTTGACTTTCTGGGCCTGGAGTGTCAGGTGTTTCGCAGTCCCTCTAAGTGCCGTGCTGCTTCCTGGAAAGCTATGTGGAGTCCTAACAAGAGGTGAGGCAAGGTCTTTTTTTCTCCTTAATTCATTATAGCTGGGCACAGGGACTTCCCTTCCCTGAAACATGGTCTAGAAAGCAGTTATACATATGGTGAGTGAAGGATTTGGCAACACTGCCAGTCCCTTTTGTTTAAACACAGAAGAGAGACAGACAGACCGACAGACAGGATGAACTACCCCAAATCATGTCATTTATCTCAATATCTACTATGAGGTTTTTAAATCCTCTAAGTTCATAGAATCATAAAAAATGGTAATGCTAAGAGAGAAGAGGAGACGAAAGAGCAGATTCTGTCCAGAGTTAGACACCTAAATAGTGACAGAACCAGTATTAATAGAGCCCGGAAGTCCTGGACAAGGATGACACACCAAGTTATTAAAAGGCCATGGAACACTTATAACAGGCATGTATAAATAGAAATGTTGAATTAAAAATTCAAACTGCTGTGACCTGCCTTGCATTCTATTATTTTCCAATATCTATACTGGAGTGGCTGAGGCTGCATCTCAAATCAGGACTGGCTTCGTGGGCATGTGATCAGTGTAGGCATCTGAAGCCCTGGGCTTGGCATGTAATGCTCTAAGATCATGGTCTTGAGATTCTTCATCTGACTTTTGAAGTTTTTTTCTGATTCATGGTGACCTGGAAGCACTGTTCCACACGTAGGCCCTACCTCCACAAACTTCCTGCTCCCTGGGTTGAGTTCTTAGCCACCACCTCACCTTACTGTCTCCGCTCAGCCTCACAACCCTGCCATTGATTCTGCCTTCTATCTGCGATGGCAATGGGATCACTTAGGCTGGGGAGGGATGTGGGACTGTAGGCCTTATTCTGCCATCACCCTCTGCCTCCAGTAGGATCCTGTGCCCAACAGGGATGCTGGGAGGTTCCAGGGTGTGTCTTGAGTCAGGGCATGGTGGCAGCTGTCCCCAGCCTGGGCTGGTGGCACCACAGCCACTCAAAAGACATGCTAGCAAGTATGAGCCTCTGCATCCCCCAATTGATTCAGGCCCCAAACACTTCCAAGAGTGGAGACTGCAATTCCTTGCGAGTCACCAGTCCTCTGTGCATAAGGTCTGTCTTCCATGACCCTGACCAGGCACAGCACATCAGTCTGGTGACTGACAAAAGCTGGTGGGCCACACTACTAAGTCACAAGCAGAGGTCCCCAGGTACTTTTGAGAGTTCATTCTGGCCCTTGCAAGGATCCTATGCCTGAGGAAGTGCAACATTTTTTTTTTTTTGAGTTGGAGTCTCACTCTGTCGCCCAGACTGGAGTGTAGTGGCCGCTCCCGGCCACCGCAGCCTCGCCTGCTGGGCTCCGGCGATCCTTCCTCCTCAGCCTTCCAAGTGGCTGGAATTACAGGCATGCGCTACCATGCCCGGCTGATTTTTTGATTTATTGTAGAGATGAGGTCTCTCTGCCCAGGCGGGTCTTGAACCCGCGGGCTCAGGCAATCCACTCACCTCAGCCTCCCAAAGGCGCGGGATTACAGGCTGAGCCACCGAGCCCGGCGGAAGTGCAACATTAATAGCAAATTGAAAAAAAAAACATAAAGAAGTAAACCATGAAGAAAATAAAGTTTCATATTTTAGAAGCTTTAACAGCACATTTCCCCCCTAGCTTTTGAACAAGGACCCTGCGATTTCGATTTTGCTTTGTACCCCACAGATTATATAGCTAGTCCTGCCTCAACTTGAACCCAGGCTTTGGGACCTACCATGTCCATACAGGAATTTAAGGACACAAATGACTCTGTAATGCATTGAGTGAGAGAGTCATCCTTGCTTGAATTTGTACTCTGGCTTCTTTCTGACCTACATTGAACTCCAGTGTTGCTAAGTTTCTGTTGTGATCACTTGCTGCACTTTCCAAATGGAGTCTTGCTCCAGATCCCTGGTCCTAACAATCTGCTACTGCCACCTTCCCTCCTCCTCCCCCAATAGAACCTTCTCATGTCTCTCATCCTTGGCCAGTGAGCCTGAAGGAGAGATGATGGAGCCAAGACCTGTTGGGTGCCTATTCAATGCCATGGGTCACCTAAACTGAATCCTCAAGTTCACATTTTGTCCATTTGGAACAATAGTAGCCCCAGCTCTGACATAAAAAGATTACATGTTGTAATGGAGTAGCCCCCAATTTGAGGTGGCTTGTGCATAATGTTTACCTATTCCAAAGAAGTTACCCAGAGGTCCAGCAGGGAGAGATACTGGTCTATTAAAACTTATAGGAGATATCGATGGAAGCAGGTCAGTGAAGAATTCACACCTCAGGACAGTACAGCAAGCAGTTTTATAATCAAGCAAATTAATTATTCAAGTTGCTATACAGTGTTTACAATTACAATGATTAACAGTGACACCTGGCCAGACTTGGTGGCTCAGTCTATAATCCCAGTTCTTTGGGGGCCAAGGTGAGTGGATTACCTGAGCCCATGGGTTTGAGACCAGCCTGGGTAACTTGGTGAGACCTCAACTCTACAATAAGTTAAAAATAGCCAGATGTGGTAGTGCGCGCCTATAATTCCGGCTACTTGGAAGGCTGAAGTGGAAGAATCGTTGGAGCATGGCAAGTCAATGCTGTGGTGGCCGTGAGTGTGCCACTGCACTCCAGCCTGGGTGACAGAGTTAGACTCTAACTCAAAAAAATAAAAAATAATAAGAGTGATACATTGTTTTCAGCTTTGTTGATCACCTACATACCATGACTCATTACTGGGAATATGCTCTCCTTCAGAAAACAGCCTTGGCCAGAAGTCGCTTCCTGAGGGAGGGGGCACAAAGAAGCCAAGCATGGGGGAAACAGTTTATGTCTGGACAATCTCTCACACATGTTCTGTTTTATGAAGCAGTGTCTTTTGTCTTGTTTCTCTGTATTGATTCTGTTTGATCAGAAGTCATGAGAAATACTGTCTCCACAAAAGGAAAACAGTGATTTGGTATTGTTTAATCAGCCAAAATATGACTTGAAGAGTCAACACTGTATGGAGAGGATTACTTGAAGGGTGGTGGGAGTTTTGTTTTGATTTTTTTCCTGCTGATCACAAAAAGTAAAGCAAAAGAATATGAGTTTAACTTTTAGCCAGGAGAGATTTAATACAAAGAGAAAGTTCCTAGGACTGGTAGTTATTTAGCAGAAGAGGTTACTGAGACCATTGAGAAGTGGTCCTAGATTCCTGTAAACAGATGTGGGTTTGAATTCGCTCACCAGCTATGTGAACCTGACAACTTACCTTCTTTTGAGTGTCTGCCTGTAAAATGGGGACAATAATACATACTTCACCATTTTGTTTTGTGACATCGGTCAGCACTCAGCATTTAATAATTTTGTTTTGTATTTTAGTTGGAGACATTTTGGTATAGGACATAGAGCATGGATTTTGGAATCTGACAGTTCTGAATCAGGATTTCTGACCTGTCACTTATACAGCTCCCTTGAGAAAGATATTACTCTACTTCAGTTTTGTTCTGTGAACAGGGGATATGGTATCTATAACACAGAGCTGTTTTGAATATTAAATGAGACTCAGTAATAGATAGATTAATATATAAAAAGTCTGGAATGTAGCCAGCACTCAACAAACGTTAATTTTCTCTCTTCCATCTAAACACACACACACACACACACACACACACACACACACACACACACACACACACAATGACTTTAACAAATAACAGAAAGTAACAATGACAAACCTAATTCTTTTAAAAAAATTTTTATTGTGAGGTGTATACAAGCCAAACATGCTGTGGCAACTCAAGATTATCACAAAAGTAAAGTAAAATAAAATGAACTTTACTTTTAGTTAGAAAGGATTTAATACAAAGAGCAAGTTCCTAAGACTGCCAGTAATTTGGTAGAAGAGATTACTGGACCATTCAAAAGTGGCCCTAGAGTCCTGTAAACAGGTGTGGGTTTGAATTCACTCACATTTACTCAGAGACAATACTGACTTTAAGAAAAGCAAAATATCAAACATAACAAGGAATGTGCAAACATAGTCCTAAATGGTGAACTTGGCCATTGTGGTGTCCCTGTGTTGAAACAGTGGCCATCTGCGGGCTCCAGTCTGGACCATAGCCTCTGAAGTTTGCTGCCCTTGGAGGCCGCAGGCATCAGCAGCATAACCTCCATCCCAAATGCCAGCCTGGCCTCTAGGTTCCTGCTACAGGATTCTCCCTCTGGCCTGCCTGCATCTTTCTCTCCTTTCTCTCAGGAGATGAGATGTTGACTCACTATATTTATTTTTAATAAAAAGGCAAATTTAAGATTTAATTTGTATTTTAAAATAAATTCTCTTAGGACCTGGACCCAATAGGGAATTGATAACAAATGATTTTTAGCGGTATACATTTATGAACGTTCAACCAAAGAAATAAAATTGCTGGTATGTATAATTTCTTTTTTTTAACCACTGAGTATTATAAATTCAACCTGTTATTTCTTTTTAACTACATTTGCCATAAAACCACTTATTTTACGGCTGCCGTGACACAGCGCGTCTGTTTCACCTTATGATTAATAAAGTAATTAGCACCGGTTCTAATATTCTCAGCAAAAAGTCTGGGCTTTAGATATTTCTGTTGCACTAATGGGTTTTCTAAAACAACGTGGTGCACATGGAAGGTGGCCTGCTGGGGCCTGCAGAACGCATTTTCTAATGTACACTGTCAAGATCAATTGATAAATTACGTCAGTCTGGGTTAGTCATCGCACAGAAAATATCATTAGAGATGAAAAGGAATGAAAGGATGCGGGCAGAGGTAATTTGTTTTTCATTGTTGATTTATGTTATAGAACTATTCCTGTAGTCAATTACCAAAACACAAAATGCCAAGGAAAATACAAAAATTCTGGAAAAGATGAGCCTGTTACAAAGAGGCATGGGGTAAACAGGCAAGAATGACAGCTCTTCTGAAACCAGCATCCCATGCAGTCAACTGGGAAGCATATTTCTGACTCTGTATACAGTGTCCTTGGGGCCATGCCAAATGCAGAATTGGACCCTGGGCTCCGCTGCATCCTTCCTTCCAAAATGTGTTTCCTTAGTATGTCTTTGAGGATAACTCAGGGGTGCAGGTTACCATGAGGGTGGACTGAGAAGAGGGCCACCGTGGTCCGAAGAGTCTTGGGGTCGGTTCCTTTTGGAAACTTCAGGATGCTGAGCTCATCCACAAGAGAAACTTGGGGCCCTTTGTGGATATAAAAATAAAAATTAAAAATTGCACGTATGCATGGGCAACAGACCTTCTCTGTTCTTAGGGCTTGCCTTGGAAATCTATTAGGGAAATTTTATTCTTGGGATAGGATATAAATTTTCTTGCCCATCTTACAATCAGTGACCTCATTGCCCTTCCAGAATTCATTTGTTCATTCAGTGAGCACTTATGCTATGATAGGCCCGGGCTTGGCCCTGGGGAGACAAAGATGCTTATTTAGGAAGCCCGTAGTGTGTTTAGGATAGATACTAGTTTGGGCTCTGGAGTTAGATAAATGTGTATCTAGGTGTAACCACATATTAGCTAAATGACTTTGCATAAGTTACTCGCTGAAGCAAGGTCTAAAGAGTGGATAATATTAATAATTGTATCTGCCTCCTAGGGGTGCAGTGAGGGTTAAATGAGGTAATGCCAGTTAAAGAGCTGAAGATGGAGTCTGACTCATTATGAGTGTTCAATAAATGGAAGCTATTACTAGTGTTGAGCTTGTGCCACTGATTCTGGACAAGGCAGAGGTAAACTTTGAGCTGCTTCTCTGGAGCTGGAAATGAATTTATATAGAGTCATCTGAGCTTTCTCCTTGAGGTCTCTCTGGGATCTGTAGTGCATATCTGAAAATAGTTTACTCAGGTCAGAGAAAATCAGCAATTGATAGAGACTGAATAATCACCAATACTGACCATCCCAGGGCTCCAGCAATCAAACTGTTCAACCCAGAAAAACCCTGTAAGGAATACTGGATGCTTTTTCTTCCTCTTCCTTTACTCATCCCTCTCCCCTTTCTTTACTCACCTCTCTCTCCTTATTCTCTCCTCTCACTGCCTTCTCCCTTCCCCCTACTACTCCTACCTACCCCTCCATTTGGCATACCCTTAGGCTCTGCTAAAATCTGAATATTTGTGTCCCACCAAAATTCATAAATTGAAATCCTAGCCCCCACAGTGATGGCATTAAAAGGTGGAGCCTTTGGGAGGGAATTAGGTTATGAGCATGGATCCCTCATGAATAGAGTTAGTGGCCTTATAGAAGACATCTGAGAGAAACCCCTCGCCCTGAGCATCATGTGAGACCATCTATATCTATGAACCAGAAAACGAGTGCTCACCAGACACCAAATCTACTCTGATGTTAGACTTTTAGCCTCCAGAATTGTGAGGAATAAATATTTGCTGTTTATAAGCTGACCAGTCTAACAGTATAGCAGTATTCTGCTATAGTTGCCCAAAAGACTAAGACAAATGTGCTTCCATTTCTCATTAGGAAAGGATACTGCCCCTTAGGGTTCTGGATAATCCTATCACCCCTCAGGAACCGCATCAGAATAAAACAAAAATTGGGCTGCAAAAGAAAAGTGAGTACAATTCACAAACCCAAATCCCTCAGAGCTGGGATTGAAGATCAGAAACATATACTTGTTTCAAACTTAATTTAAAAAATTCTGTCTTGCTTGTGGCGTCCCCTGGGATCCCTCACAGCCTCCAAGACACTGCTCACTTTTTTGTCCTCAGTTTATCAGATGAGTCTGGGAGGGGTGGAGTGACCCACTCAAGGCTGCATAGGTATTGGGGTGAAGTTGGGGTGTGAATCTGGCCTATCTTCTGGGGGCTGGGCTATGTGGCTGTCCTGCATCTCCAGGTGACAAGCACTCCTGGGTCACTTATTGCACTGGTCACTCCTTAACTGCTGCTTTTCTTGGGGCTCATTATGCTTTGCCAGACTGTTTCAGATGGAATAGTTCAGCCAACGGAGACTTGTCCTGGTCTGGCATCTCTTTAAACCCTTGGGGATGCAGGTGAACTTGTTTGTGCTTTCTTTTTCCCAAAGGGATTGCAGTCAATCCAAGGGCAACTCAGTTGTGTCTTCAGTAATCTCCCATTCACTAGTTTCTTGAATTGCTTTTGCTCATGAGAGGCATCTAGTCAACATGTGAGTTGGCAGCAGTGCTGAAGATCAGATGCAGGGAGATGGAAAGCTTCCAGCAGGCTCTGAGGGTCTGTTTAGGAGCAAGGAGCCTGGGGATGGGGAATTGGACTCCTGAACTCCAGATGCCTGTGCTCACTATTGGCCTTGGCCTGATCTACCTGTGTGAAGTAAAGGGGCTAGCCTGGTCTCGGGCCAGCCGCATCTCAGGGCTTACACAGCTCAAGGCCCAAAGAGCTCTGTGCTGGGGCCCAAATTTCCCCATAGCCATGTGAATGGCTCAAAGAAGTTCTCAACTTCTGCGTTCTTGTGTGTCCGACTATTCCAGCTTCGGCCGTAAACTCCTAACCAGATGTCTCTGTTCATCACTCAGTTTTGGCAAGAGAGGCCAAGTGGAATTCCAGCAGTCACTGAGGAGCAGAGGGAGGTTTCCTGAAAGAGGGACATGACTACCTATTTCTCCTGCCAGTTTCATTATTTCCACTCCTGGCCCTGTTTCAAGACCCAGAAAATATAATTCTGTTACCCAAAACAAGACAGAATTTTAAAATTAAGCTTCAAACAAGTGAGAAGGGCATTTACAGTCAGCCAAACCCTCCTTACTAACAGCCTGAAGTGTCTGTTTGGGGTGTGATTCCCTAGAAATTAAGAGGTTTTACCATACACAGATACTGTCCCTCAACATTGTGCACATGCACACGTGCACACACACACACACGCATGCACACACACACACATTCACAATGCTTTGTCTACCCAGCCAAAGACTGGTCACACTGTGTTAGTGCCCAAACTCAGAAACGCAGCAGCTGTTTCTGCTAAAATCAAGAGGTCAAGCAGACCATTTCCCAGCCACCTGGAAAGGGGACGGAATCTTACCTAGCCCTACTGTCCTTTAAAAGGCAGATTCTCTCTCCAAGCCTCATTGAATTCTGGCCAACCCTAGAGGGCAGGAAATCAGCCCTGGCTGCTGTGTGAGCAACCAGTGTGGCCATCCATCACTCTGACAGCTCTGCACTCTGACAGCTGTCTCCCTCACAGAATGTCCTAAGTGCCTGCGGTGCTGGAGGATCCAAGGGGCCAGGAACACCTAGGCATCTATCCCAAAAGGGTCATCAGGACCCTAAAAGGTAGCCAGGGCCAACGCTAGTCTGCCCAACCAGCAGTGATGGCCTAAACCAACACCTTCTGACCCTGGCCCTGGCTGTCGGGCAGTGGGCAGCTTCCCAAGCTTCTGTATACTCCACTGAGGTCCCATGTCCCTCATTCATCCTGTGCCCTCCCTGCTGTCTCTCTCTTCCAGTGGCCTGTGTTCTTCTTCTGGTGATGTCCAGGATGGTAGGTTGGGAGACTGTGTGTGTTTAAAGGATGTTGGCAGCTCCTGGGAAACTCAGCACTATCAATGCTAGGGCTGAAAACTCTTGTCAGAGCACAACATGGGGGGGCTTATCTGGGTGCACCGGCCTTCCACCCACACCTGGGAGCTGGGTCCCACTCCAGACTGCACTGTTGCACTAGTTCAAGTACATCCCACTCTGTGCTGGGAGTTCAGACCAGGAATCATACAGAGAATAAGGTCATAGAACCTTCCCATATCACCACCACTTACACCCCCACCCCCACACCACACCACATCACACAACAAATGCACACACCCCATACACACACCACATACCACATATGCCACACGCGCTGCACACACATACCACACACCAAACATACATACCACATAAACCACACAAAATACACATACACATACACTATAGATGCTACACACTACACACATATCATACACACATACATCACATACCACATACACACCACACACACCACACACTACACATACTATACACACATACTACATACACACTACACATACACCACACTACACATACACCACACACCACATACATATAGCACACACATCATACACCAATATACACATCACACACATGACACATACACACATCACTACCACATACACACACGTATGTACACATACACACAAACCTTCCCTCCATGTTTTTGTAGAAACAGGGTCTCATTATGTTGCCCAGGCTGATCTCAGACTCCTAGCCTCAAGCGATTCTCCTGCCTCGGTCTCCTAAAGTGCTGGGATTACAGGTATGAGCCACCTCCCTGGCCAAGCCCGTCTCTCCATTCTCCAAGACCCAAGTCAACTGATTGCCATCTCTCTGAAGTTGTCCCTGTCCCTCTCACTGCAGTGAATCTTTTCCTCATCTTTGCTACCATAGCACTTTCTTTATATCTGTGCTTGAGGCTCTCATGAGAATTATCTGGCCTGGCTTACAAGCTCTTTGAAGGGTTGTCTTTTTCATGCTTGTATTCCCTGTGGGCCTTGCAGAGGCCAGCATTGTTCTATGCTCACTAAACATTTGTCAAGTTGGAAACCAAATGCAATGTTTCCCCAGGATAATATTGGGTACAACCCCATCTCAATAAATGATGCCAATTTTAGAGAGGGGCATATATTAGTTTGCTATGGCTGCTATAACACCGTACCACCAACTGACTTAAACAACCAAAATTAATTTTCTCACAGTTCTGGAGGCTAAGTCCAAGATAAAGGGGCCAGGAGGGTTGGGTTCTTTGAAGGTCTCTCTCCTTAACTTAAAGATGGCTGTTTTCCAAATCACTCTATAAAAAAGATACCTGCACACGTATGTTTATCGCAGCATTGTTCACAATAGCAAGAACCTGGAAACAACCATGCTGCCCATCAAAAGAGGACTGGATTAAAAAAATGTGGTACATATACACAATGGAATACTACGCAGCCATAAAAAAGAACAAAATCATGAATTTCGCTGCAACCTGGATGGAACTAGAGTCTATAATAC